>NW_010317141.1:3292-3707 GCF_000700745.2 Antrostomus carolinensis | reverse complement strand
AAACTTACAACTAATTATCAGATAAGCAACCCATTAGCTCCTTCTGCCTATAAGCAGCAGCTGTCACCCACCACCCACAGCTCTCCATCAGCATTTCCTAACTCCTTCCCCAAAAAACTTGCAGGGAAAGCCCCATCCAGGAGGACAATGAGACAGAGCTGAGGTGGACTGAGCCGAGACCCCTCACTTGGGATCAGCTTGTATGTGCATTCCCGGGGCGCACGCGTGGGAAAGCGTGACGGGCAGAGTGGCTACCCCCACACCTGGGCTAGCGAGGGCCAGACGGATTCTGCACCCATTACTCAGCCTGGACGCAGTGGGCCCCGACTTTCCGAAACCCCAGCTGAGACCTCCCCGCGGCAGAGCCACGTCAGACGTCTGGGCGCTCGCTCGCGCACAGGCCGCCGCCCTGAGC
>NW_010317141.1:2096-3216 GCF_000700745.2 Antrostomus carolinensis | reverse complement strand
CGGGGCTGGTGGGGAAGCCCGTGTTCCACCGTCCCTGCTGACCCCAGCGTTTTGCTAAGGCAGAGAGCGAATCGCCGATAAAGACAAACTTCCAAGGGTCGGATGGCGGTAAAACGGGATCAGCTCCTCGTTATGTAAATAACCTCAATAACACAGAGGTTCATAAAGGAGCTATTATTCTACGCAGCTCTAAAGCAAACCCCCACCATACCCAGAGAGGCTGCGTTCAAACACGTAGCAAAGGTAGCTCCAAAATCAAAGAAACACAGTGAGAATTTAGCCATCCTCTCTGCACGTTAAACTTTAAGGGCAGCTTGAATAACTCTCTGCAGCCTTCTCCCTGCTCCGGCAGTGCGATGAGCCAGCCTGCGCTCGCAGCCGGCCGTCACATGCTCCCCGGCATCTCGGGGGCTCTGCCAACAAACCCTCCCGGGCTACAGAGAGACCGTGAGCCAACTTTTCCTGTGGGTAGTGAATTCCTCACAGGGAACTGCCTCTGGACACCATAGTCCAGCCGTTGTTTAACACACAAAAAAAACTCCTGAAACACAAAAACACACACTCACTACAAGGGCAAATGAAGGTAGAGCGAGAGAGTCAGAAGGTTGAAATGCCACACGCTATCTTGCCTTTTCCTGTCTTAAAAGGCAGGCCACTTCTCTTAGCACAAGGAAGCAGTTTCCTTCTTCAGAATACATCCCTAAGAGAAATATTTCCAGGAGTATGACAAGCACACAGCACGTTACAGAAGTAGCATGTAAAGATTTCTAAGTGGTCTGTAGCAATTCCCTGTTATGCCCCAAAGCAACGGTCTCATGGGGAGGTGGGAGATGAAAACAGGCAGGACTCAGCTCACAAGCAGCTCAAACCCAAGACAGTCCAGGTGTCCTTGAGTGTGGGTTTTTTTTGAAAAATAAAAAGAAAAACAAAAGGACCTTTAGGAAGTGTCTTATTTATCCTTTCTCATGCTTGTGACTTTGACACCAACTGAGACAAACCGCTGCTAAAATATAGCTAAAAGCTACAGACATCAATCCCTGCTTCAACCCAGAGTCACAGAAAACTCTGGCACAAGGTTAAAAGAAATAGGACAAGTTTCTCAGTGTCTGAAGCACCCTTC
>NW_010317141.1:0-2080 GCF_000700745.2 Antrostomus carolinensis | reverse complement strand
AAAACCCCCCCCCCCCCCATAATATTTTAAAATACTTGCTTAGATTTCTTTTCCCCTCCCTATTGATCTCCTGCCTTTGCCATGACCATACCCAGCTGGCAGCAGCTGGAGATTTCATCAGGACAAATTCCAGCCTCCTGCCTGCTCGTGACTCAGCAGAACCAGAGGATTTCAGGTGCAGATTCTGGATTCGAGAATCACAGGATATCTGGTCAGTCCTGGGGTAATTGGCACAAGTTTTCAGCCACTTCTCACAGGAAACCCTCTTTCCATCAACAGTGAATGGACACCAGACTGTTTCAGTGCAACAGTATCTCCCACTTTTGGGAAAGAGATTACGGGAGAAACATGAAATACCAAACAGAAAGGTTAGACAAGGCGAATTCCAGTTCAGTGGCTTTTGTGTTGACCCAGCAGTACTTGCCCAACCATCACCCGCGCTCAGATTTTGCTGTTTGCTGCTGCTCTTTTATGCGTACTTTCAACTCTGACAATGTAACACTCAAAATGAATTGCTGAGACCAATCTCAAGTGCCGTCCAAGACCACATCACCTTCAGGCTATATTGCAGTCCGGTCTTCATGAAACTTGGCCTGGTAACACCCAAAACATTAGTCTGCAGAGAAAATACTGGGGTTAAGATCAAAATGTTCACCCATCAAACTGGCTAACCTCCTGTATACACAATCCCCAACCTCCTTTCTATCCCTGCCACCCCCCAATATACATCTGTGTCGGACTAAAAAGCTGTACCAAGTTCTCTCCAATGCCACTGGAAGAACTTTTCCTAAAATTCAAAGACTTAATGCAAATTTGATGAGCTTCAGACCACAGCACAAATCTATCTGCCTCATGATACAATTCTTCTTGAAATCAAATGGGAACAGGAATTTTCATGGCCTAACAGATAAATAATACTTAGCTGGTTTTGAAAATACAGGATTTAAAGACGGTTTTATTGGCATTTACAATCCTTAACCAGTCATACCAGTATAAAGACACCTGGTCTTCCCCAACATCATCAAAAGAGCCCAGATGAGCATCCACCCACCCCAGTGCCGGGATCCCCGATTCTCACTCAGCACAAGTCACATACCAAGGGACTTACCCACCTTCACACCAAAACCATAAGTGGTTGCCTTAGCTAAAATGTAAATATCTGCTATTCCATCATTTCAGGTAACATCCTGTATTGACAGAAAGGACTGTAATAAATCTAAGCTGGCCAAGTGAAGGTTAGGCAACACCTGCTCTAACAGTGAATTTAATTTTTGAAACTGTTTAGGATGTAGCAGCCGCAGCGCTGCACTGGCTCACTTCCACAACCACTGCCATCTTACAAATAAAGCAGATGCAGAAAATTTACTGCTGGAAACTCTTTTCATTACTTGTGCTGTTAAAAGTCAGTATTAACAGGGACAATCAAGCAGCTCGCTAGAGCTTCCTCCTTCCGTATGTGGCTACTCCCATTTCCACTAGTGTCCTGGTGTCACAGACACCTCTGGGCACCCGTAGCGTGCAACACTTGGTGACAGACTCTACAAAATATTTGTGAGAGCCATGAAAAATTCACCCCTGGACAAAAGCTTCAGGCACAGCCTTACAGACTGCACATGCTACCTAAATTCAGATGCCCAGACTCCATCACCATTTGGTGCTGTGCAGGTGATGCTATACAATAACAGGGCGTGGGGAGAGCACTCCCCTGGCACCCTCCCATGGTCACCAACTCAAGGGAAAGCAGCTCCGAGCAGGGGGAGGACAGAGAGATTCAGCACATTTCTCTGCAGTGTTAGTGCAGGTCTGTGAGTCTACATCTACAGAGGACTTGAAATATTTCAACAATGTGCAGCCAGTGTCTCATGCATTGCTGAGAACGATAAGGAGGTAATGCTGGTAACAAAGCATATTGTGGACAAACTGAAAAAAGCCTTTGCTGATTATACTCAACTTAAACTCGTGTGCCAGGCCAGGGAGGATGGGGAAATCCTCTCTGCCTGCACTGCTGAAGGCCACTTCTCATGTATCTCTGTTCACAGAGAGGAAAGAACAAACAAGTGCTTGCTTTAAACCCACCCCC
>NW_010317140.1:73226-80002 GCF_000700745.2 Antrostomus carolinensis | reverse complement strand
AGGAGCAAAAAGGAACCCTGAAACCAAAACCTCAATCCTGGAAAAGCAAGCCCCAGTGATTCCCAACAGAATCCACCCCTTTCCAGTCAGCCCTGGTTAGTACACTGACCATGACGTGATATGATCTGGAATATCTTATTGGCACATCCAAATGTCAATTCTGAGTTTTGCTAATTACTACACTTTCCCCCTCCCAGTTCTTTGCACTTGCAACTACCCAAACACCACGTCCTTGTACCTTATCAACATTCTTCTCATAACAAATCCCACACTGAAACCAGAACCCAGCTATTCCAACTTCTAAGAAAATTAACTCTATCCTAGCAAAACCAGGACACGTGTTCTTAGCCATGGAAAGGGCATTTTCACTCAATACTGAGCCCTAACTTCCTTTTGAAGGATGTACATGTTTGATTAGTCAACCTCAGCATCCCCATAGCACCAGGTCAGGGTAATTAGAAACTTTGTGCTAATGAGTAAGCAATGGCTCAAGAGCCTAATTGACACTTCCAAGCTCATGCATGTTGCTAATTGCCAGAGCTGAACCCACAGCCCCTGAGTTAATCCACATTAAACCCTTCCTATGAATGAGTTATCCCCTCTATTCCCAACATCAGGAGGTCTCCAGCACCAAGAGAAGGGGAGAAATGGAAGGGGCTGAGATGGGTGCTGCAAAATAGAAGGAATGGGGACGGGTGCTGCAAAAAACAAGGGATGGGTCCTGCAAAATGCAGGGTGCTGGGGTGGGTCCTGCAAAACACAGGGTGCTGGGGTGGGTCCTGCGAGATATAAGGGGCTGGGATGGGTGCTGTGAAACTCAGGGGGCCGGGGTGGGTGCTATGTGCCTTTCTCCCTCGCTAAAAGCCCTTCCTGAGGCTCCTGAGCAGACAATACCATCACACGCTGCCCTTCGTGCCCCCGGCAATGACCCCAGAGGACCACCCTCCTCGGAGGTGAAGTGGAAGGCGGCCGCCCCGCTCCATCAACCCTCTCAATCTTCCCCAGACAAAGCCTGTCTCGGGGGAGCGGGTCCTGGGCAGGGGCCAGGACAGGGCTGGCTGGGGGGAAGGGACGAGGCTGGGTCACACAGCAGGTAGTTTTGGAGGAGAAATGGAAGAGCAGAGGTGAAAGGGCAGCCCTCCCTTCCCACCACCCTCCCTCGCTCCTCCTGGCCTTTACTCCTCAGTCTTGCTGCTCCCTCAAGTCTGGCCTTGGAAAGGGGGAAGCCCCAGTGCAATTCATCCAGTGTTTCACTCCCAGATAATTTACGGACACAGCATCTGCTGGACATGGGCGACACTGGACTTCATCTCAGCTTCCATGACCTCCAGCCTCTTTCACAATGAGTTTGGGTATTATGCAGGCAGTGGACTAGATAATAATTGTAGGTCCTTTCCAACTGAAATATTCTACTCTATTATTTTTTTTTACCTAAAAGAACCCTAAGAAACACTAAAAGTGCCTCTTTGTCTGATCCAAATCATAGATCTAGCACAGTTCATCCAGGCAAACTGCACTGAAAAACTCAGCCCAAGGATTGTACCTCATCCCCTCGGAGCTCAGCCTTGGGCAGAGTGTGACGGAAACACCAAACCAACCATCATCTCTTTCCTCCATACGCAACAGGAGCTGAAACATGTCTCTACCAAGTAAAGCCTTCCTTCAATTAGGTTGATGTTATGGATTTCAGAAGTTCCTGGTGACAGGATTGACACAGAGAGGCTAAAACAAACACCTGAGCTGAAAGCAGATGTGGAGGCAAAAGACATCAAGCAGTAAGAGCTTTGAGATGCTCCCTCATGCACAGCCTGGGTACCCCAGCGAGAGACATCCCTGCGGTTCTGCCTTTATACAGAGTAACAGCAGAGGATGGAAGTGGGAAAAGGACATTTCCTTCATGTCAAAAAAGAGACAAAACCCACCTCACCACCAAAAACACCTCTTACTACATTTGCCAGCCAAAAGCCACTCCACCCCAGCTGATTTCCTACCCTTACAATTAATTGCAAAAATTAATTGGGAAGCACATTGGTTGTGTACATCACTTTGGGCTACACACCCAGGTTGTAGCCTTTCTCCTGGCAAGCAGAGTCATCCCCAGACCCCACATATCCCTGTCCCCAGGGTCCCTGTGTCCCCAAGCAGTATCCAGGTGCAGGGAGCATCCGGGCACAGACCAGATGCAAAGTTTCATATGAGATTCACTAATGGCCCTTCAGGTACAACATGATTATTTTCCTCTAATGGTGATGCTTTTCTCCCTTTCTTCCTGGCTGGCTCATAAAAGGCACATCATAACTACAGAGGGAGGGGGAAGGGGGGAAAAAAAAAACCCAACAAACCAACAAAACCCAAGCAAAAGCTTTGCAAATTACAGCAATCAGAGAGCCTGAACCATTAGGAGCATCTGTGGCTGCATTTTACATAACACTGGACACTTTCTTTGAAACAATTACAGCTAATAATGAATTAGGATCGACTGGGCTGCAAACGTTTCAAATTGCAATTCAGAGACTGTCACTCCTCCTCGCCATCCCCTTCTCGATGGAAAAAGCCCTCTTAATGCTCCACACGGTGGGAGGAGATGAGCTTCTCCATGGCTGAGCTCTGCTGGATTTGGGATCTTACCTCCAAGTGTCACCCATGGGAGATGCTTCAGGGAGGAGTTTGCAGTGTAAATTGATGTATCAGGGTGCTCTGTCCTTGCCTGTGTCGACTCATCCCAGTTGAGGGATGGATCAGCAGGATGCCCTTTACTTCTGAGGAACTGCTTTCCAAAGGGATGAGGAGATGACCCTAAGCTGCATTGAGGAGATGCTGTATTTTGGCCTGTGTGGTGTCCTGTCTCCAGCCCCAGCCTCTGTAAGCCCAGCACTACCCTGTTGTCTCCAGCCCACTCTAGTCCCAGATTTTTGTCCCATACCATGGGATCTGGGTTGCCCTGAGGCTCAAGTCTCACATATACCCACAGCTGAGACCGTGACTCAGTGGTGGCTCAATGTCCACCACGGGTCATGGCTTTTTCTGCCTAATTCAGGGCAATGAAACCCTCCAGCTGTAGGAATTGAAGAAGTGCATGAGTTTAATAAAACCTAGAAATGTTATTGCTCTTCTTCTCACATTGCCTCTCACGATGGCACTGGCTCTGCAACTCCATTGCCTGGGAACACACCACACCCACAGGAGCTGTCCCCAAGCTGAGAAGTCCCCCAGCCCCCCCCAGGCAGAGCAAGGACAGAGCTGGGAAGTCACCACAGTTCAACCCCCCACAACAATCAGCACAAACCCCTCCAGCTGGGCTGTGGGTCTGTGTGCTCAAGCTCCCATCACAGCTGCCCAGACGACACAGGTACCCCAAGAGAAGTTAAGAAAAAGACATCAATCCCTTCACTTTTGCCAGAATAAAAACCTTTCTTGAAAAGACAGCAAATATAGAGGGGGAGATTGAGAGGAGGGAACATTCGCAACCTCTCGGTGGGAGCGCAGATGTGGTGTCAATGGGGTGATCTCTACCCTCTCAAAGCCGCCTTCTCTCCCGAGTTGGCAGGTCCTAAAAGGCCACTTGTTTTGCAAGTTGGCTGCTGTCTCACACATCGTCTCCCAGGGAGGAACAGTGTCACCTCAGGTCTCTTAAGATCATTCTCACTGGCCGATGCCCATCCCTGTCCCCATCTCACTCTCGTCTCCTGTTCCCAGGATGGTCAGTCACCAGCCGCAGACCAAAGCAGAGCGGACATGAAGAGACAGCAAGAACCCCAAATCCTCCCAACCCCAGCCCTTCTTGGGGGGATAAAAACAGCGTATTCAGAGAAGAAAGGAAGCAAACTCAACCTTAAGCAAAATAAATCCTACAGTCCTGCGTCAGATACACCCTGAGGAACTTTTTTGTATCTGTTTTTGAGTTTTGAAATGCTCGGTGAGATGCTCCACTGCCATCAATCCACAGAGCGTGGCTGCCACCTCTTACACCCTGGGCTCACCTTGCCTTCCACTTAAACCTGCCAGATTTCCATCATCCCTTTGCCACCTTTGGGAAACCTGGAGCTTTGCAATAAGCATGCGTGGCAAATGGCTGCCTCTTTTATCGAGATGGCTCACACCAGCCTTAAAACTCTAATTATAGAAGAATAACAAGGCTCTAAAGCTCTGAAGCATTTAGATATTATTTCAAGCCAACCAACGAGGAAGTTACAGCTGCTGTAATTAAACATGACACGGAGAAGTCAAGCATTAAACATAGGTTCATTAAGAAAGCACAGGGACTCGGTGATCCATAAAGGCAGGACCTTGTAGTCATGGGCCAGCCAGGGAGAAACACGGAGAGGGGAAAGTCTCACCCATCTACCTCGGAAAGGCAGCAGCAAAGCTACTAATTGTGTTTGCACTGATGATAATGAGCTGCTGGCAGGACTGTTGGGAGCACAGCTCAGTCACTGGCTATGGTGGGCTTCCTGGGACATCACCCCCATGGCAGGCAGTGTGTAAGGTCAGCACCCAACCCTACAGCACCCACTACTTTGCTTTTCACCTCTACAACCACATGAAAAAGAAAAAAAAGGGGGGGGGGGAAAGGTTGAATCCTGCCTCCTCCTCCCCAGCTCTCTCCCATCTTCGATCCCCCCAGGGTGCCACGCTCTGGGTATCCTGATCCAGAGCCCTCAACACATCTCAGGAGTTTGCAAACAAATGTGTAGTAACTAAACAGGTCTCTGGGGTGGATGCTCAAGTCCTGCAGAAAAGGAGCCCAAGCAGGGGTCATCTTGGGGAGTTTCAGGGAAGCGGGGAGGGGAAATGCAGGATGTCACGTTTTGTGGTGTTCAATCAGGTTTTGCACATCCAGCAGCCATGTGTCTTTACTCAAGAAAAACCCCCCAAAAATGCTCTTGCTCTCTAGGTGCTGCTCCACCAGCTGGTACCTTGTGCTCACCAAGCTGCTATTGTTGTTTATAGGGCAGGATTGGGCACGGTGGTGCTGAGCACGGATCACAGAATCCCAGAATGGCCTGGACTGGAAAAGCCCTTTAAGCACATTGAGTCCAACCATGAACCCAACACTGACAAGTCCCCGACTAACCCATGTCCCTCAGCACTATGTCTACACGACTCTTCAATCCCTCCAGGGATGGGGACTCCACCACAGCCCTGGGCAACCCCTTCCAATGCCTCAGAACCCTTTCAGCAAAGAAATTCTTCCTCACAACCCATCTCAACTGCCCTTGGTGCAACCTGGGGCCATTTCCTCTTGTCCTGTCACTTGTTCCTTGGTTGAACAGACCCACCCCCACCTCTCCACACCCTCCTTTCAGGATGGTCTCTAGTTGCTGGTACAGGACAGGGCTGTTCCCTCCAAGTTTAAGCAGCCCAAGGGTTTTTCCATGTGGGAATCACAGTGGGAAGGGGAGGCAGTGGGACCCCCCAGCTCCTTACATAGCACCACAGGGGCAGGAGATATGACCACAGCAGCAGGGCCATAACCCCCCAAACCCCACTCAGACCCCACGAGGAGAGAAAAAACCCACCCAGTGGATCTTCAGGCATAAACCCCACCACACCACAAACATCGACACCAACCACCTCAAATATCCCAAAGACCTGGAAAAGCAAATAACAAGACACAGAAGATGCATGAATAGAATAAGATGAAGGATGAAGAAGAGAAGAAAAGAGGGATGAACAGCACGACCCCCCCTGACCCGGAGCGTGCAGCCCCAGCTTTGTGTGAGCCCCTTCCCCCCCGCTCCTGCCCCTACAATCAGGGCAGCTGCCTGGAACGGGGCCGGCTGCCGCGGAGGAGAGGGCAAAGGGGCAGAGAGTAATTTATTTACTCCTTACAATGTGCTGTTTGAACAGACTCCTAAAGAAAACGGAGGAGGAAGCAACACTCTGCCAGGCAAGAGGAGGAGGAGGAGGGGGATGTGAGGCTGGGGGAGACAGTCCTAAATGGATTAGAAATTTACCCTGTGACTGTGGGGCTTTAATTGATACACAGGGAGGAGGGGAAGGGGGGAGCGGTAAAATTTCCCTCTAATTGTATTAAAGATACACTAATTAGGTTGATTAAAAACAGAGAGGCTGTTTCTTTCTTTCCCCAGAAGGCCTAAGGGATGGCAGTGGGGGGCAGGGAGGGGGGGAGAAGTGCAAACAGATTGGAGTTTAAAAAAAAAAAGGTAGAAAGAAAAGACAAGTGCTCAGCCCTTGTCAGAGGTGCAGCCACATCAGCCACCCAGGAGAGCAGGAGCAGCATCCCAGGCACATTAGGATGGCCAAAGCTTTGCCTTTCCCTAAAAAATGAGGTTCCAAAGTGGCAGAGTCACCCTTTGCAGCTCCAATACCCCGAAATCCTAGGCTTTGTTTATCTGCCATGCCCTAAAATTTGAGGGTTGCAGTTATTTTGCCCCTGCTTTGTGAATTTTTTGATGAACCTTATCTACACAAACATCTATAAATCTTTGTGGGTCTATAGATGTGCACATGTATCAGAAAACTTTAAAACAGAGATCATACTTTTGCCCCAGAGAGAACAAATATCCAACAGTTGTTCTAACTGCTTAGTCCCCTCCCAAGTGATCCCAATTATTAGAGGATGAGCGCAGGGAAAGGGAGAAGATGGGCAAGTTCACCTCCATCACCAAAACCTCCATTGCAAGAGGTTTTTTCCTCTTCTGTTCAAAGCTTCTGATCAGGAGAAAGTTTGGTGCATCCCTAACCCAACAATCTTCTGGCTTTTCCCCAAAAAAACTCTAATTTCTTGCTCACTGATGCCAACCCTCAGCACA
>NW_010317140.1:72957-73173 GCF_000700745.2 Antrostomus carolinensis | reverse complement strand
TCAGAGCCTGTGTCATCTTCTTACCTGGGAATTCTTGGTTTGAGGAACCACTTGGCCTTTTCTCTTTTTGTAAGAAGGACAGAAAAGTACTTTTCAAGCTGGGGAAAAGTTTCCCTGTGAAAGGTTTTATTGCTCGTGTACGAGATAGTTGCTAATTGAGTTTTCAAATGGCCAAGCCATGAAATAGGAACAGCAAATAAAGAGCTGTGACTTTAA
>NW_010317140.1:62911-72932 GCF_000700745.2 Antrostomus carolinensis | reverse complement strand
CCCCCCCCCCCCTCACCCCCCTTGCCTTCCTCTTCCAAATGACCATTTTCTCCTTAGCCTGAAACCACGGGATGAAGGACAAACTCAAATTGAGGAAGGAAGCTTTGATGATTTCTGATGCTTCCATTACTGCATAATCAGGGACTGAAACTGCAATCAACAGAACTGCCTTTGCAACCCAGCAGCTTGCAAAAAAATACTCAAGTGAAAGGAAGATAATTTTCTTTGTGGGACTTTATGTTCCTGAACCACCACCACCTCCCTTCCGCCCTTTTTTCTTAATGTTTATTTAGAAAAGAGGAGAAGTGGAGGGCCCTGAGGAGACGTGTGGGCTTGAGATGAGCACAGCTAAGGGTGGAAGGGACTTTTAAAGGTCATCTGTCCAGAGTGACATGGGACAAAGGCATTGCAGCCCTGAGAATGCAACAAGTCACCAAGGAGGCTGGGAGAGGGACTGTATTTGTTCAAAAATTGCAATCACCCAAAGGGTGAGGAGACCAGAGGCAGTTTTTCCCCCTTTTCCCCTTGAATGAACCCATCTTTCAGACTGTCCAAGCCTGGATCTATCCTCACACCTGAGTTCACCACTATAAAAATCACTGGTGTTTCATCTCCACCAGGGTTTCAGCTGGAGGCCACTACTGCAAGCTGGGTCCCTCAGTGCAAAAATCAGTTTGTGCTTGCTGGGCAAACAGCCTGAAGCATGACTGCATCTCCAAAGGGAGATTTTCAGGGAGGTCTCTGGTATTAAGATCCAGATCTGCTCCCACATGCAGCTACAGAAGAGAGGAAAAAGGGTTTTTTTTTTTCCCCCTGAACCAAAAAGTTTTGCCCCTTTGCCTAGACCTAGCAGTAACCAGCATTGACATGAGGTCTTTGGTGTGTTCTCTACTTGCCCAGCCGGCTTGGAGGATGCCAAAACCAGAGCTGAGAGCTGGGACTGTGGTCTTCAAGCAAGCCAGACCACCAGCAGTTCTCACCAGCAGATTTCCCAGCCAGCACAAGCATGGGGGGTTTTAATATGAAGATAACTGGCTGATCTGGATTTTAAATAAATAAATAAATAAAATTAGCAGATTAGGAGTATTGTCAATATTTCATACTGCTGAGGTAGCTTCTGGGTCTTCCTGAAGTCCTGGGAAAGCCTCCAAAGAGACATTTGTAAGACTACAGGATTTCTTTTCCAGGAAATGGACTCTCACAAATTGAACCTGCTCAGCCTTGCATGGTTCATTCAAACCCTTGAAACTGCACCAAACTAAACAGGGACTGGCAAAGACAGAGCTCAAGATCCAGCAGCCCCAGCTCACTCCTGCCTGCCTTTGTGTTTCAGCAACTAAACTCTTCATTCCATCACCTAGAATTGGTGTTTCTTGGTTTAAGCCTCCCCTCTGGTGGGATGGCTGGTTTCTTTGCCAGCAGATAACTGGGAGGTACTGTGACAAGAGGGTAAATGGTCCATAAACTCCATTTCTCTCTTATCCAGCAACACCAGCCAAGTGAACAGGGCTGTTTTGAGCCTGTATTGGCTTTGCTCATCAAGACCTGAGCTCCTGGAGTCAGGTGATCTGAAAGCAAATAGAAAGATTCTGTATTCTCTTACATTTTTCAGCTTCATTTAGGCAGCATTAAGGCTTTGGCAGGGGAAGGGTGTGCAGATGCTGCATGCTGAGGCTGCATGTGATACAGCAAAGCCTCACATCCTTTCATCTCCAAGTGACAGGACACAGACTGGAGCACACACTCGCTCGCTCTCCTCTTGAAAGCATCTCTTGGCTTCAGAGACTCCCCCATCCCCTTTGACAAACACCTCGAGCCTTTGTAGGTGACTATCACACTCCACCACAAGCGACATGCCCTGCCAGCTACTCCCTCCACTGCACAAAAAGCATCACTTTAAAGGCAGCTTTTGATTTAATTCGAATCAGATGATATTTGAATAATCTCTGAGTATCGGTCGTTTGCTCAGGCTGGAGGAGGAAGCCAGGAGGGTTTGCAGGTGGGAAACACCCAGCACCATGTGAGCAGCACACCCTGATGTATGGCAGAGCTGCCCATCCACTTCCAGCCTGATCAAAGCACCAGGATGATTCCTCCAGCCCTTTGGGTGCTCTGGTGCATCCAGCCTTTGAGCCATGGGTGCAGCAAGGGAGTAGGAAGAAGGCAAGGGGACATCAGCACCATCACCCAGCTCCCAACCTACTCCAGCTTTACTCCCCACCACCAGGTTAATTTTTGCATTTGAGGAACTCTTGCCACTATGATTTTAAGTCAATAAAAGGTGAATAAAGCTCTTACTACAAAATTACATGATTACACATTCCTTTTGCACCAAGAAAATGACAAGTGAGGTTGTAAGACAGTGGCGACCTCAGCTGCCCAGGTTTCCCATTGCTTACAGCTTTTAAAATACACAAGGTAACAATTTATATATATTTAAAAAAAAAAAATACAAGTATGTTTGCTGGAAAATTAAGTTTCAGAAGGATGAAGAATATTAGCAACTTTAGGTTGAGAAAATGGGAAGAGGGGGAGGAGAGCAGATTTTAAAAAAAAAAAATGTCAAAACACTCAGATGCAGCATTTTTAATGAAATGTTTCACTTCAGAAATGCCAAAACATTTTGTTTGACATTTTCAAAATGAAACTTAATGATATTTTTCTTTTTGTTTTTTTTAGAAACAGCACAGATTGCTTTGTAATACCCTGAGTTAAAGAAAGAAGAAAGAGGAGAAAAACGCAAAGGCTTGATGGCCACCAGAACTAAACAAACTTCTCACCATCCTGCCAGTGACGATCTGACATGGAAAGAGCATTTCCTTCCCTCCTCCTGCCATTTTGCCAACACATTTCAGTATTTTCTGTTTCACTTCACATTGCACTAACTAATTCCTCTGCTTTTCTGCACTAAAAAACAGACTCTCGCCTTCCCCTGGCTTCCAAGGTCCTCCCTTCTGGAGAGGTTCTTCCCAAGCTTGGCCTGGCTGCAGGAGCAGAGCTTCCTGTGAAGCTGGGGGTATCCCTGCACCCATGGGTGTGCTCAGCCCACTGCAGCTCTCCTTCCCACCCCAGAGAGGTTTTCATACAAGCAGAAATTGTCTTCTCCTCCTTGGGAGAGGAGTTACCTCCTCTATGGCTTGTGTGCTGAGCACCCTGCAGAATGAAACCATTCTCTGTGGTACCATCCATGTCAGAAATCACCCTTTTCCTTGGTCTCCTGCCTCACTTTGGAAGCAGAGCTGTCCTCCCAGCCTAGAGGAACCAAAGCACAGACCAAATGTACAGTTCAGGATTGTACCCAAACTTCTGGCAGGGCAGAGGGCTGAGCACTGGTCCACATCCAACCCACAGCATCCCAAGTCCTCCTCCTCTGCCTGCACAGTGATAAAATGGACCATGAAAGTTTATCAGCCATGAACCAAATGGTTGTTTACATGTGTTGATTATGCAGTTATTTGTGATCTGCAGCCCTTCCTGTATGGGAGAGTTTAACTCCCTGGCAGCCAAAAAAGACACAGCCACTTGCAGCTCCCCCCCACCCAGGGAACTGGGGTGAGAACTGGAGGGGTAAAGGTGAGGAGACTTGTAGGTTGAGATAAGAACAATTTAGTAATTAGAGTAAACTAAAATAAAAATAATAATAATTATAACTATATATAGAGATATAAAAATGAGTGATACATAGTACAATTGCTCACCACCTGCTGATAACAATCCCAGAGGAGCAAAAAGGAACCCTGAAGCCAAAACCACAATCCCATGAATGATTCCTGAGAGAATCCCCCCCCTTTTCAGTCAGCTCTGGTTAGTACACTGACCATGACATGATATGAAATATCTTATTGACACATCCAAATGTCAATTCTGGGGTTTGCTAATTACTTCACTTTCCCCCTCCCAGTCCTCAGAACTTACAAACTACCCAAACACCACATCCATGTACCTTATCAACATTCTTCTCATAACAAATCCCTCACTGAAACCAAAACACAGCACTTTCTAGCTACTAAGAAGAAAATTAACTCTATCCTAGCAAAACCAGGACATTGTAATGCCTCATTCATAAGAGTCACTGTCCTGTGCTCAGCCCCTGTAGCCTTCCATGGAACAGCGTGGGTTCAAGGACATAGGGATGCATTTCTGGAAGCAGCCCTCATCAAAAGGAAAGAAAGAAGCAGCTGAATAAAGCTCAACTCCAGGTCAGAACCATGGGGCACCAGGCACCCTCAACACATGATTCCTCAACCCATCACCACCACCACAGGGCAAGGGCAGCCCATTGAGTGGCACAAATCCAGGTTGAAGCACAAGTGCTAAATGCTTCTCTGGGTAAAAAAAAAAAACCTTACAAAGGGAGAAACACAAACAGGAGGAGTTGCAAGCTGTGAAAAGAGAACCTGAAAGCTCAAATCCCCCCCAAAAAAGCTGATCAGGTACCTTTTGCAGCCTCCTCTGGTCGGATGAGTGGCTGCAGCTGAGGAGGGCTGGAGCTGGGGCAGCTTTTGGCTCCTAGAAAGGAGGATGGGTGGTTTCCTTCTCCCAGATAAAGAGCTGACTCCTTGCAGGTGATGGCAAGAGCTGATGCAGTTGTGAGCACATATGGAAACCCAAAATATACCAAAAAGAAGCAAATCTGTGTAAAGAAAAAAAATGCAGACTTGGTCACTTCTTGTTGGAAAACACACACCCAAAAAGACAGTGGGGACAGCTGGTGGCATTGCTTCATAGGAAGCCAAAACCAGCAAGTTCTGGCAAGTTTTCCCAGGGGAAAGAGAGATCAGAGACCCACCTAACCTTGCCCCACCCCTGAACCAGGCTGCACCAGGCTGGCATGGTGTCCAAGCTTAGGAGAAGGCCATCAAAGCCCTGAGCAGCCTTTTATTTTTGAGACTCAGACACACACGCTTCACCATGGGATATTTCACTTTGCTCAGTACAGAAGAGATCAAAAATAATTAATTGCTTGCACACCCCCTGTGCATACAGACCTGTATTTACATATGGAAATTAAATCCTTGGGTATGCAAAGCCAAGCACATCCAATGGATTTGCATCAGGCTTCTTACCGAGACTTGCTTGGAAACGCCTCCGTAGCACCAAGATTTGGGAGCCGAGCTCCAGCACGTCCCTGGGTGGCTGATGGCAGAAGGACTGGGAAGTGTTTGAAGATATCCTTGACCACGGTGACCTTGTCACAGTGGTTATTCTTGTAGCAAGGACACATCATGCCTGGCTGTCTCCTTCCACCTCAAAGAAAAAGACTGAACCCAACACCCTTCCATTTGCTAACAAGGGTTCTGCAGCCTATTTAAAGGACAGTGCTGCCAATTAACCAATTTACTCTTTTCTAATTGTAATTATCCAGTTTACCAGGTTTTGTGCTTGCAGCTGAGTGCTCCCAACTGACCCTGATCTCAGTGAGAGGAAAAGAGATTGAAATACCCATCCCCTGCAAGGAGAGGTGTTTTGTGATGGTATAAAACTACAGGGAGAAAGCAACAACCCCCCAAAACATGAACTGTCCCTTTAATTTCTGTCAAGGCTAAAGCCCACGGACTACAAAAACAACATTTTAATTTAAATTCCGATTCCACATTCATTCATGGGAGCTGGCTCTGAGCAGGGATTTCATTAAAGGCTTTAATAGATTTTATAGGACTTGTCAGATCCGGAAAGGTTATGGAGCAAATGCATTTTCTCTGCTTCCAGAATTTCAACAACGGTTCGGTAAACAAATTTACCATGAAAATGCAAAGAGTCCAGCCTTGTACAGACAAGGAGAAATGAACTTCAGCTGAGTGACTTAAAGGCATCAAGATGCACTGTCTGTCCCCTTCCCAACTCGCTTTGCTCCTTCCCCTTCACATGCTGGGCAGCTTAGATGGTGTTTCTCCTTTTTTTGGTGGAAAATCAGAAAAGGAGAAATATCTTTTTTCTGTTGATCAGACTTGGTTTCAGAGATATTTATAAATGTTGGCAGCTTTAGCAGCAATACATGGATGGGGTCTTAGGAGGGGCTGCTAACAGATCTCTCATCCAAGAATAGCTCAGTCCTCGTGTGAATGATTGACTGAGGGTGGTGGGGGTGGCAGCTAGAAACGAGCTTGTTAGAAAAACCCTGGGTTAATGGTTGGACTTGATGATCTCAGAGGTCTTTTCCAACCTTAGTGATTCTGTGATTCTATGACAGGAGAGCTAGAAACAACCTCAGCTTTGCTCCCAACCCTTCAAGGGCTGCATCACCCCTGTTTCAGGGTCTTATTGACCAGTCCTTTCAATTCAACCAGTAGAACTATGGTGATTTTGGTTGAACAGCCATATATGCTCAAGCTCCAACATTTTGCTCAAGTCTTTTCCACCTGCTTCTTTGTCCCTGACAAATCAAGCTTGAAGGCAGGTCCTTATGTCAGGCTGAGGAAGGAGCCCACCAAGGCTGGGTGGCAGAGGTGGATGTCTCACCATAGGGACATGGTGTTGGGATGGCTGAGCTCGCCACTCACAGTGATCAGGAGGTGTCTGGCATCAATAGTTAGAGTCAAACTGCAGAAATCAAAGGCTGGTGCCTTGGCAACCAAGTCATGGTGATGCTGAATAAAGTGAAGAAAAGGCCTCTTGGTTTTGGATGAGGTCTGTAAACAGAGATGAATGTCAGAGGAGTTTTTGCCTGAGCCTCGTGCAGCAGCGGTGTAGTTGGCATCACAGGGAGAAAGCAGCTTGGAGAAAATTATAACTCATGCAAACCTCCAACCAAAACCTTTTTTTCTCTTGGAGGCTAAGACAAGTTGATGACTTTATTATTATTATTATGACGATGATTATTTTCCCTCCTTATGACTTTGCAATTTGAGATTGACAGGTCCTAACGCAGCTGCTCTGGATCCTTTCCCAGCTCCACAAAGAGAGATGTAGTGTGAAAAGCAGCTGGGTGGTTCAAGAGCCGCTGGTGGGGTGGGAGTGAGGATCAGCAGCTCCGTGACAGAGACCCCATAGATGTGGGACCCGGTGCCGAGAGGTGTCAAACATCTGGGAGTCCCTTTCACTGGGAACGGGCACTGCAGCTGGCTGGGATGTGACTGAGAGTGAAGCTGTAATTATAGGAAGGTGGGGAGAGAAGCAGATTTAAATCAAGTGACTACTGAGTTAAATCATGAGAATTCCCCATGGAATTTATGGGGCATTAAATAGCCTAAATTTTCCATCCCCACGAGTTACTCCAGTAGCTGATAACTCTCATTTTGAGGAAGCTTTTTCTGTGATTCAGCTTTATTTTGATTTTTCTTCATATCCAGCATATACTAAATTAAAATTTCCTCCTTCACTGAGCAGTTTATATTTCAAATGACCCATATTCCTTAGGACATCACCTTGCTCAACTCCCATTACACCAACTAAGAGTGAAGCTTTAAACCGATTCACCAAATAGAGCTTCAAAAAGCACTTGAGGCAGCCTCAGCGTGGCTGTACCTGGGAGACACGTATGGATGTCACCTCAGGGTCCTGCTGACACATCTAGGACACACGGACAATTATTTGCAAGCTGTCAAACAACCTGGTTGATGCTTCTGAAAACTCATCTATCCCAGCTCGAGAGAGGGTAACAGACATTATGCCATCAGTTACAACACAGAGAAAACCATTTTATATTAACCCAGATGAGTGTGATTAACACACACAGACCAGAGAGTTGGAGATCACGCTGACAAGTACAGAAAACCTCTAAATATCATTGATCCAACCTCCTGCTCCAACCAGGGCTAAGTTCAAAGTTAATTCAGGATGTTAGAGCCTTGTCCAGTTGAGTTTTGAAAACCTCCAAGGGTGGAGATGCCACAACCTCTCTGCCAGCAAAACTGTCACTTAAATTCTATCTCCTTTAGCAGGAGACAGCGACCACATTTCCCTCCTGGCCATGACATTGGTTGGCATCAAAACTTTTGGACTGTTCTGATGTGAAGTTTAGTGGGAACATCCCCCTCCACTCCCCGCAGACACTTACAGGTGTGTCCCACACACACACCAGGCAGATCACTCAGAGCTGGAGCACACAGAGAAAAACTGTCCACCCTGTTCAGCAAAGCCTGGAAACTGGCCTGACGTCAAGACTGTGAGCTGGCCAGAAACACCAGAGCCAACAGGGTCCTTCAGCCAGGGGCCATCAGCAGGGAAATACTATCCAGAGCAGAAGTCACCAAGAAATGGGAAAATCTTTTTCCTGATGCCATCTACAGTTGGGGTTGTGGCAGGAGGCTGGGCTGAGAACCAGGGGGAAAGGCAAGAGAGAGAAAGGCTGAGCTCCAGATAACTGTTCCAGCTCCTCAGCAGAGGCTCCTCCAGCAGCAGCCAGGAAGTTGCTGCCATCTATTGATGGAAGGGACACAGGGAAGGGAAAGGATGGAAATAACTTCATTGCTTATGAGGTCCGATGAGCTGTGCAGACCAGAGAGCCTGGGACACACGGTTTGGTCCCCTCTCTAAAAAGTTCCCCTCTTAAAAGAAGCCCAAAGCTGGCCTCAAGCCTTCCAAGTACGTCCTGCTCAGTGGTTTCTCCTCTTTCTGAAGTTAGAGGACAGTGGCTGAAACACCTTCAGGCAGCCTCCTTGGACTTCTCTGAGCTGGACTTGACAACATTAACTTGTTGCTGTAGAAAGTCCTTCCTTTCTCTGATGAAGACCACGAACCCCAGTGACTGTGGTCCCCATCTCCATGCTGTACCACTCCAATGTGCTCTTTTGTGTCCCCAGTAGCAGTTTTCCTCAAAGCCCTGATGGAAGAGAGCTCTGCCTTGCCAAAGCCCCAGAGACAAGCCCTACACACATGTCCAGGGTGAGGTGGCCAGGAACATACCTGCCTTTCCCCTTTCCTCCCTGAAAATCCCCCAGAGCTGCCAGCTCGTTCTCACACAGTGTTTTGGAGACAGGTTGGTCTCCAGCTCCCCTGCCCTGGTCAGATGTGATGACATGAGGTGACACTGTCCTCTCAGTGCCACTACCTGAATTCTGAACGCTGCTCTACAAATTCCAGATGGGATTTTAACCCTGTTCCTCCTCCAGAAACACTGACATTTTTAGCCTCATGCAAATCCTCTTCCAGGGCCAGCTGATGGCAAATGGATGACTCCTTACATCTCCATCTCCCAGGCATCACGCAGAGCTTTCACAGCAGGAAAGGAGAGAAGAGGAGGATGGCTGAGTAACTTCATGGCTTGGTCTCAAAAAATTCTGTTCTGTACATCTTTGGCTTCCTCTGCACGGTGATGTTGCATGTTCATCCTCCCCAGAAAGCTTTTAGATTTGCTTCTGCTGTTCTTCTCCTTGTGCCCCTTGGGTGGTGGCTGGATGGAGAAGGTCCCCTGGCCAGACCCATCTCAGGAGGGAGGAGAAAGGAATTGAAACCACACTGAGAGGCCAGGGCAGAGCTGCTCCAGCCAAGCAGCAATGACAAGGGGGTCACACAGACCTCAGGAGACCAGGAGCTGAGGTGAGCCGGTGGCTCAGCAGGATCAATGATATTAAAATAATTATTATAATAGTAATAAAATATGCAAATGAGTGACACCCAGTGCCACTGATCACCACCTACCAACCAAGCCCGGCCCGTTCCCAGATAACAATCCCAGGGGAGTGACAATCCCGGCCCAAAGCCGCAATCCCAGGAGAGCCAGAGCCTGAGCAAAAGCCAGAGAGAGCAAGAGAGGAAGAGCCCCTCATGGACCTCCTGCCCATGAGGGACAGAAGATGGAACAGCCCCTTGGCAGAGCCCAATGCCCATGGAGCTGACTCATTTAAACGTTCCTCACCCCCTCTGAGGTCTTCTGCTTGCACCTGCAGACCAGCAAAACACAAAGACCTTCAACTTCCAGTGATAAATGAAAACATCGGTGTGGTGTCAACGTTCTTCTCCTAACAAATCCCAGCTGAACCCAAACCCCAGAGCTGTTCTGGGTGCTGAACAGAAACCAGCTCTGGCCCAGCTCAAACCAGGACACCCATCTCCCCGGGGGAGCTGCCAATCAGGTAAGAAC
>NW_010317140.1:57753-62824 GCF_000700745.2 Antrostomus carolinensis | reverse complement strand
CTGCTGTAGGGCTGAAAGCACCGTGCTCACAGGGGTCCAACCTGCACTTTTAATCCAAGGATGTTTTGAAAAAAAGCACTAACAAATGACCCTGTAGTTAATTTTCAAACTGGTTTATTTTTGGGACACATGAGGAAAGAAAACAGAACAGCCCCCCCCTGGAATGATCTGGGGGGAACTTGTTCAAACAAACGTGAGAATGATAACATTTTGGGATTAATAAAGCAGAGAGAATGCACACTGGTGTGTGCTACGGGGGGAAATGAGGTCAGGATCCATGAATGGATCCCTCAGCAAACAAAGACAACTCCAAAGTGCCTTGGATTTGCTCAGGAAGTTTTCCAGGGACAAAAAGGACCCTCTCAGCCCAGCCCCCTCCCTCAATACAGGCTTTGTGGTGCTCCCACTTCCAGGACAGGCAATATTCCTTCCTGCTTCGTCTTCCTCCAGCCCTGGGGGCCACAACAGAGCCAGGTTTGTTGGACAACACAAAGGGACCACACAGCATCTCCTCCAGATGCTCAGCCCTCCTCCCTGCTGCCCCCACTCGCAGCCCCATTCCACTCCTCCTCACTTCGGTTACATGCAGCATAAAACACCAATTTCCCAGTTCCAACCCAAATATCAGCTCAGTTTAGCCCAGCTTCCAGCATCACCCACAGCTATGCTCTGTCCTGACACTCCGAGCCCAACCCTGGAGCATCCTTCATGCTTCACAGAGACTGGCTGCCACCCTAATGTCACACCACTGTCCCCACCATGGGGATGGGACACCCACCTCCCCACCGTAGCTGAACACAGGGGCAGAGGGATGTGAGGACTCTCATTTCCAACAGTGCCAGGAGGATTTTGCAGAATAAAATCAGTTCCCTCCAAGAAACAGCTGAGGAGGGAACGGGACAGTGCCTTTTCCTAGGGCTAAAATAGAAAATGTGCTTTTTTTTTGCACCTTTTTTTTACAACTCAGCGACGCACAGGAAGGCAGAGCTCAGCACCTTGTGAAGCTTTCCCAGCATCATCCCAGCAGCCAAGTAAATCATCCTGCCTGACATTCCCCACCCAACCCAAAGGCCAAAATAATTCCTTTGCTCTGGATACAGATCAGTTGGCAAACAAGCTTTCAGACACAATTATTTTGTCCTGAGAGGATTCTTCAGCTGTTCCTCTTTTTTCTGGAGATCGATACCCAAAGGCTAATCCTTCGGCTCATCCTGCAGTTTGGTGCTGTCAGCTCAAGCTCTCATTTGCTTGATTTCCTTTAGGAATTTACATCTCCCTCTGGTTAGGGGAGGCAGGGGGAGAAAGTGTTTTTATATTCTATATTGTCTCCGATGAGACTTGATCACACAAATTGTCTCTAGTTGGTTGGAAATGAATTTTGTTGACTTTTTAGTCAAATTGGAACCTTTTAGGAGAACATCCTGATTTCAGGTGGTGACTCATCCCTTTCCAAAAGAGCAGAACAAACAATAGCAATCACCTAAACAAAATCAGAGCAGATTTCTTTCTTCCAAATCTAACAACTCTATTTTCTTTTTAAAGCAAATCAAGCCTTTAGGAGTTTATTCTCCTGCAAGTCCTGTAGGTGGGAAGCAGCAGAGATCAGAAACGTGTTCTTTGATATAAAGAATTAGTTTTATTTATTTTTAACCTGTCACATGGGTCTGAAACCAGCCACATGCAGCCAGAATAGCAGCACATGAGTGTTTACTGCTGAAAAGTTTCCCAGGTGGTAAAGTTGAAGAAATGGGTGAATATCTGGGGCACTCCTGGAGCAGACAGGCTGCTGCTAAAATAAAGTCTTATATCAGAATAATTGCCACAGACTATAGAGCAGGTTCATAAAACTGCCTGAAAGATCATCAAAAGCATCCTACAGATGGGATGAAGTAATCTTCAAAGCTTCAAAGCTTGAGGGACTTCTGAATTTGAGGACTTCTGAAAATCTACTCGTGAATGGGGTGGACACAGACAGCTCCAGCTTGTCCCTCTCGATCAGTGTGTGCAGGCAGAAGGTGGTGGCATGTTCTGCACACTCACTGAATATGTTAACATCTCTGGCCCTCATTTAGGACTTGCACATGTAATTTTAAGCACTCCCTTACATTCTGCTGGTGAAGGCTAGAGGTGGCCCCAAGGGAGAGCTCACACGCTTTCCTGACCGTGCAGTTTGGTGGCATTTATGAGGAAAAACTGTCTTTGGTGCTTTAGTGGATGATTAACACAAAATAGGTTTGGTTAAAAAGTACTAGTACTGTCCTGATTTGAGCTGGGCCAGAGCTGGTTTCTGTTCAGCAGCCAGAACAGTGCTGGGGTTTGGGTTCAGCTGGGATTTGTTAGGAGAAGAACGTTGACACCACACCGATGTTTTCATTTATCACTGGAAGTTGAAGGACTTTGTGTTTTGCTGGTCTGCAGGTACAAGATCTAAGGGGGTGAGGAGTATTGCAATGAATCAGCTCCGTGAAGCTGTGCTGACCCTGCATGGGAGGTGGTGCTGCTGCAAGGAAGTTTCATTTCAAGGTTCAAATCACTGTTGTGGATTTTGATCTGATGTTTAATCTGAGTTTCCACGTGAAACTCAGAAATCTCTTGCTGATGGGAGGTCCCTGGGCAGGGAGTGGTGGTACAGAAGGAGGACATCAGGCTTGGTGGCAGCTCCAGTGAGCTTGGTCTCATGTCTTTATGTCCTTGTGGTGGTTTCACTGGGCTGGCAGCCAAACCCAGCCACTCACTCACTCCCCCACCCAAGGGATAGAGGAGAGAACTGGGGGGCAAGGGTGAGGAGACTCACAGGGTGAGACCCGTAGGGTGGTGTGAGCTCCAGGTCAGCACACAGGTGCCCCCCACGATGCCACAGCACCGTGTGACTGTGGGGTTTGGCTGGTCAGCACCCACCTCCCAAAACCAGCAAGTGCCCCAAACACCTTGAACCCTCTAGTCCTGATCTGCAGCCTTTGTCCTGCCCCTCACATCCCCTGAGATCCTGCACGGGAACACTACTTTAAAAAGTAATTTTAAAAAACCTAATTTAAAAAACCCCTAATTAAAAAAAAAACAAAAACCCAACCCTAACTTTAAAAAAGCAATTTAAAAAATCCCCTAATTTAAAAAACAATTTAAAAATCCCCCTAATTTTAAAAAGTAACACCTTTGCAAAAAAAAGTAACACCTTTGCCAAAAAAGTAACACCTTTGCAAAAAAGGAACAACTTTGTGAAAAAAGTAACAACTTTGTGAAAAAAAGTAAAAGTAACAACTTCTTGCAAAAAAAAGTAACAACTTTTTGCAAAAATAACTTTAAAGAGGGCACTTTTTAAAGAAGTACTTTTTTTTTTTTAATATTACCGTTGCAAAAAAAGTAACAACTTTGCAAAAAAAAGTAACAACTTTGCAAAAAAGTAACAACTTTGCCAAAAAAGTAACAACTTTGCCAAAAAAAGTAACAACTTTGCCAAAAAAGTAACAACTTTGCAAATAGTAACAAAAGTAACAACTTTTGCAAAAATAACTTTAAAGAGGGTACTTTTTAAAGGAGTACTTTTTTAAAGGAGTACTTTTTTTTAATATTACCTTTTTTAAAAAGAGTACTTTTAATATTACCTTTTTTAATATTACCTTTTTTAACAACTTTGTGAAAAAAGTAACAACTTTGTGGAAAAAAAAAAAAGTAACAACTTCTTGCAAAAAAAAGTAACAACTTTTTGCAAAAATAACTTTAAAGAGGGCACTTTTTAAAGAAGTACTTTTTTTTTTTTAATATTACCTTTTTAAAAAGAGTACTTTTAAAAAAAGCACTAAAATGCCATCGGGGAAGAGCTCCAGAGTTTGTACAAACCCCATGTTTCACCCAAGAAGTTGCACTGAATTTTCCCTTGTCAGCATCGGGCGGATTCCCCTCAATCCTGGAGTCCAAATCGAAGGGTTTCTAGTGATGTTTTCCATTATGGGTTGGTTTTTTGGAACTTTCTGTACGGTACAAGGTAAGGAAAGGGACTTTTTGGATCCAAAACACCCGAGTTTCAGTCCCACAAGGTGGCAGAGCTCCATCACCCATCGGCAGCCAACAGAATCCCAGCATGGCCTGGATTGGAAAAGCCCTTTAAGCTCATCGGGTCCAACCCTGAACTCAACACTGACAAGTCCCCGACTGACCCACGTCCCTAAACACCATACGAGAGGCTGCACCAAGGTCTTCTGGAAAATAGAGGGGTCCTGGGTGCTCTGCACCCTTGGGGATGCTGTGAAATGCTGCTGCTCACTGGGGGCTCCTTGCTTGGAAAGCAGCAGAAAGGGTCCTTGGGGTTTGGGGGGACAGATGGAGGGACAGAAAATACAAAAACTCCTCATATTTTGTCTGCACTGAGGAAGTTTTGCTGGGAAAGGATTAAGATGTTCTTAACTCACCCCAAGGAACTGTGAACTGGGAAAGAAAATGTGGAATCTCCAACAGGCAACAACCACGGTAATAAATTATCACAGTGAAGAAATGCAGTGAGGATGGCTCCTTGTGGGACATGTGTGTAAGGGAGAGACCAAGGAGTGAAATCCTGGTTTTTCAGCATCTCATATTAGGTTTTCAGATATTCTTTTGAATATTCCTTTCCAAGCTGTTCAGAAAAACACAGCTCCTGTCCTCTCTGGAGCCACCCTGGTACCGTTCAGTTAAACAAATAGCAATAGCCTGGCTGTGAAGATGTTTCAGGAGGAGACTAACACTAAGTTTCTAAGCTTCAGAGCAATTAAACTCCCAAAAAAGTCTGAAAGGAGGAAGGGAGGAAAAAAAAAAATTAAAAAGCATTGTTTTTACATATTTCTTCATCAGTTTAGGAAAAGCTGCAAAGTAATTGCAACTACAAGAGCTTTGCAGTCCTCCACTGCCAGTGAGGCTGACCATCACGTTGGGCAAGAACAGGTTTGGTTTAATTTGGGCATAAGTTTGGAGACAGGTCTTCAAAAGAGAAAAAATCATCACAGTCTGTCCAGTAAATGGATAAATGAAAAGTTTCCCACTCCGAGTTGAAATCAGAGATGTGATCTTTATAGAGGACGTTCTCCAGAGCAACAGGGAG
>NW_010317140.1:43871-57733 GCF_000700745.2 Antrostomus carolinensis | reverse complement strand
GCAGGAATTTTCCACCAAAGGAAATCACACTCAAAGGGATGGGCTAATTCACTGAAGCAAAATTAAACCTTCCCTGACTCAAACACCCAAATCAACAGCCTGACAAAAGAGTTACCATAGCAACCAGAGGGGAAAAAGTCACAGAAAACTCAGATTTCCCCCCAGTGAATTGAGAAAATCAGCTCCTCATTGTAGTGAGCATCACCACGGGTGTTGTTAGCAAGGTGACCACAGCAGCTGTGTCCAGTATTGACACTACGATGCTGTGGAGCCAGGGCAAAGCCCAGGATTTCTTATTGCAAACCCTTCCTCTTCATCAGCCTGAGAAACATTGTGAAATGCTGACTGAGTTGTGAAGAACTTCGTTTGCTTTCTAGGAGGAGAAAGCCCTTGAGGAAGCCGTGGTGCAAGTGCCGCAGGAGAGAAAGGGAAACCAGGTTCAAAAGAATTCAATTGGGATTTCTCATGAATTAATTTGGCCCATGGGGCCAAAGAGCTCCAAGGGTGTTTGCCCCCAAATCCTGGGCACTGTGTTACCAAAGAGGTTTCCAAAAGTGGTATTTAACAGCAGGATTGATCGGTTCTTCAGCTGTGCAGTGCCTTGCAGCCAAAAGTAAACGTACCCCAAAAGCCATGAACCTCAGCTACCCTGGGCTCCTCAGGAGCCCTCAGCCCTGTCCACCAGCTACTTGTGACAGCAAGGTCAAAAAAATCCCCCTTTCACAGTTGTGCCACATGCTGTCTTCTGCTATTTAATCAACTCCTGCCTCTTTTCTAATTACTTTCATTCAAATAATTGCATTGATGCTGGAGAAGGACAAGTTTCCTGGCAGAAGATGTTGATGCTGTCAGGACAAGACAAAAGTCTTTGTGGACAGTGAGCACTGTGGGTCCCACCATCACCTCAAGGGTTTTACTCCTGTATCTCTGTGCAACGGGTGCATCTTCTGCCCTGAGCATCATCCCTCACCTTGGAGCTCCAAACCCCAACAAGACGGGCTGCAATAAAGGCATGGTCAGTAAAAAACGGTAAGAACAACTTCTGCAAACATCCCCTGTCTCCAAAAAGACCTCAGACAAACTGGACAGTGCCCTGCCTTTTCATAAAAGCAGCCTTCACCCAGTCCCAGAGGTAACTGCTGACTCCACAGCTGCCTCCATAGTACCATCTGTGGATATTTTTATCTTCATAGAGTCATAGACTCATGGAATGGTTTGGGTTGGAAGGGACCTTAAAGATCATGTAGTTCCAACCCCCCTGCCATCAGCAGGGACACCTTCCACTACACCAGGTTGCTCAAAGACTCATCCAGCCTGGTTTTCTTGCTAATAGAAAATCCAGCTTGGTCCAAGGAGCCAGAACTTGCCTGTGAGCCCCTTTCTGTGCTGGCTGCTCTACAGAGCTCATCCACTCACCACCTCACCACACCACGACCGACCTTGCCTGCCTTGCTCCACACTCCTTTTGTGCCTTTTCCTTAACAAAGTGGCTTTTAATTCTGATGCAGTACTGCCAGTTCTCAGAAACAGCATGGAAAGGACATTGCTGTCCCCTCGGGTTTCTATAAACATGTCCTGTTTATTATCCTTTGCCGTGACTGTCTGAGCTGAAACATGAACATTTGGTCAAAAACAGTAGAAATTGGATTCATCTTCTCCCGTGCTGGCACGAGGCTGTGACCACGGCTTGGGTAGTTGTTTTAAGACGGTCAATAAGGTCCTTATTAAGAGAAAAAAAAAATAATAATGACTGAAAATATATTCTTTAGTGACTTGTTTTCTTCTTCCCAGTCTCTCCGCTTGCTCTAGCAATCCTCCTGCGTGGCTGAGCACATGGGCTGGCAAAGCCCCATCAGAACCCAAACCACAGATACCCAACCCCAGCCCATCCACAGGGTTCTGGTCCCAGCACCACCCCAGACACAGAGATTTCCAAACCAGCCAACCTAGAAAACAGTGTTTCACTTCTCCTTTGTTTACATCCCTTCACTGAGTCACCAAGTAAACACATTATAATTTATTTTCATTTTTTTTTTCTGCAAAACTATCATTTCCAGCCTGTGATTCGAGCTAATTTATAACACAACACTGCCAAGCAACAATGAATTATAGAGAAAGATTATGGGAAGGTTTGACACCATTAATGTTTGGAGGAATAAATGGGAGTAGACTGTTAAATATGATTATTCCCATTTGTTTCTGTCTTTCCTTAGGGTGCCTATCACTAGAGCACAAGTGCCACGTGCATTAATTAATTGAAACAACACATTTACATGATTAGGGATTAACTCCTGTGTTTCTCCTTTGGCTAATTAGCGTATCTATAGATCTATTTAGAAAGAAAATACCTTGGGGAAGACAGGAGCCTTCAGAGCTTATTTCATATAAACCAGCTGTTAAATTCAGGGATTAGAAAAATGCTCACTGCTCCCTCCCCTCCCATGGCACCTTATATTTGTTTGGTTTATTTCTCTT
Organism: Antrostomus carolinensis; assembly: GCF_000700745.2. Classification (NCBI taxonomy): domain Eukaryota; kingdom Metazoa; phylum Chordata; class Aves; order Caprimulgiformes; family Caprimulgidae; genus Antrostomus; species Antrostomus carolinensis. The sequence continues at coordinate 55,258 of NW_010317140.1, read as the reverse complement.
GACTCCCATGCAGCATCCACACTAAGTTTTATCAAGAAAACACTACTGGGATTTTTTTTTTCCCCCCCCTCATTTTGCTCCCCAGTTTCTTGTTGGTTGTCATCCTCAAGCTGCTCACAGACTCCAACACCCAGGTGGAAACTGATGTTTTACAATGGGGATTTCAATCTGATGGATTAATTAATTTTCCCTGCTCTGGATGCTCCTTCAAGTCTCTGCTTGGAGAGGGGGAGATCTCATAGGGAGCAGAAGTCTGCAATTTCAACATGTTAAGCCTTGTAAGCCCAGCTCCTGGAGTTCTTTCCTGGCTGCTCATCATCCTGACATGGGTTTTGGATGCAGCTGCCCCGTGCATCCTCCAAATCCAGCTGCTGGTTTCCATAGTGAATAGATGGGACCACTGGATCTCTCATGGGCTCCATGGCAACGTTGGTACCCAGGCTCCTGCCAAACTCCAGCTCAACCACTTGCCTCCCACCTTGCTTACATCTCCCCAGCCCCAAAACTCCATGTTTTTCAGCCTGTGGTCCCAGGAGTGAAGGGATGCTGCGTTCCTGCTCCGAGGTAACTGCATTTCAGTGATGGGTGAAGTTGTCCTCCTGATCTCCATCATTTGCTTTACAGCTTGGAAGGGGCTCTGACCTATTTACTGAGCTGTTTGGAAAGGCTGCTGAGGTAAAGGGCTATTAGAAAACACACAAAGCATGGAAGAATTCTTTAGAGAAATGAAGGAATTTAAGAGAATTAAGATTTTTTCACTGTTAGAACAAGGCACGCACCCATCAAATTAGATTTTAAGAAGGAAAAAATTTAGCACTGAAGAAAATAGTGAATACTTTTCTATGGACTACTGGATGAACAACTTTTCCATCTTCCTCTTAGGGGAATTCCTCGCACACACACCCTCTAAGTTGTGCCTTGACACAAAATTCAAAGAAGTAGCATCACATTTTTCCAGGAGTGGGAACACTCACCTCAAGATCATTTTTTGTTTGATGAGAAGTCAAGCTCCTCCCAAATTAAGATCTATTTTTTTTCCAGAAATCTCTGTATTTGGACAGTCCCCTGGAAAGATATCAAACACTGGCCAGGATCAACAGAACCAAAGCCATGACCTTTTTAAAAACACTGCCCTCTAACAGGGGTTAGTAACAAGTGTTATGCAAACAGGCTGCATAGACCCAAATTCCCACTCCTCCAAGAGCACTTGGAGTAGCTGATCACACGATGAACTCCAGAGAAACCCTTAGGAAAACCAGGGGCTCCTTCATTTTCACCACCAGGATGACTAGACCCTATTTAATTTTCTTTTTCCTTTCATAGGAGGCAGGATGAGAGAAGATGACATAAATTTTCCCAACTGCAGATGCAACACAGGGCTTTGTCTGTAAGAGTCTGTACCTACAGCCCATAAAATGCTTCTTCCTCAGCAGAAAACTGCCCAGAATATTGACTTTTAACATCAAGCAACCCTTTAAAGCATTACCTGATTGCACAATAACTCCCTACCACTGCTCAGAGAAGAGCCTTTGCTTTCCCTATTGTCCCACAGAGGCTTTTAGAGACTTTCCTCATGGCTTAAAGGCAGCACTTTAAGGTAGAAGAAGCAATAACAAAAACTCTTTCTCCTTTCAGAACCTGACTTGTATTCACTGAAATGAGCCCTGGCCAAAATCTCCACAAAATCACCAGCTTGGCCATCAACCAGAAGCAGCTCTGTTCCCTCCCAGGATGCAGGCAGGTGTATCTGAGCTGTGAGCTCCTTGGCTGCACTGATGCTGAGAGGGCCATGCCTGGTTTCTGTATCTGCACCCAGGATCCCACCCAAGGGTGTCTGGGGAGTGGAGCCACTGCAGGTTGCTGCAGCCTGTCCTCAGCTGCATGAACAGGAGGAAATTTAAACAGGAATACGAGCACTAGTGCTGGGTGCTCTTGGCTGAGATGGGAACAACTCTTGTTGTTGGAAAATCTCCTCCACAAGGGCTTTCAGGAGAAACTTTGTGATGCTGCTGAACTGACACTGCAGCCTCTCAATTCCCACTCAGGGCTGTTGTGGTTGCACTGGGCTGGCAGCCAAACAGCCACTCACTCCCCATGGGAGAGGGGAGAGAATTGGGGAGCAAGGGTAAGTAGACTCGTAGGGTGAGAGAAGAACAATTTAATAATGGAAATAAAATAAAACTTAAAATAATAATGATATTAAAATAATAATGATAATTATTATAATATATGCAAACAAGTTATACATAATGCAACTACTCACCATCCACTGACCAAGCCCAGCCCGTCCCAGATAACGATCCCGGAGGAGCCACAATCCCGACCCGAAACCGCAATCCCGGGAGAGCCAGAGCCCAAGCCAAAGCCAGAGAGAGCAAGAGAGGAAGAGCCCCTCATGAATCTCCTGCCCATGGGGGACAGGAGATGGAACAGCCCCTTGGCAGAGCCAAATGCCCATGGAGCTGATTAATTTAAACATTCTTCACCCCCCGTGATCTTGCACCTGTGAACCAGCAAAACACAAAGTCCTTCAACTTCCAGTGAAAAATGCAAACATCAGTGTGTTATCAGTGTTGTTCTCGTAACAAATCCCAGCTGAACCCAAACCCCAGCACTGTTCTAGCTACTAAAAAAAAAACAACCCAGCTCTGTCCCAGCTAAAACCAGGACACTGGGCCAGGGAAATATCATTTCATGCATTGGCATCAACCAACCTGTTGCAGATCTCCTGAACCTGGCAGTTATAAATCAGATTTAAGAGGCTCATTCTGAGGACCTTGTTCCCACCTCTCCAAGCAGGGAAAGCAATAAGGTTGAGCCTTGTTATCTCTCTGTTTGCAACCAGCCATCAGGGGAAAATATTGTTTCACCCATTCTGTGCATCTCGCAGCCTGTGAGCGAGCTGCACCACGGAGACTCGTCAGCAAATACTATATTTTAGTTATTCACACAGGTTCCCTTACTGAAGGCTCATGAACTTATTTTGGAAACCCAGAAAAAGTGCAAGACTCACTGCTGGGGGAAATGCTTTATTCTAACTGAAAAGAGATCCCAGCAACTCTTGCAAAATGAAATCCTGATCGAGCTTCTTCATTCACTCCTGCACGATGGTCCTTGCTTATGATCTTTAGATGCTTAAATACTCAGAAGGTACCTACAAGATCAGGTCTGCAAGATAACACAGAGACCAAACTAAAGTTCCCTTGCTGCAAAATGCCTTCAGAAGAAGCAGCATCTATTTCCACAGGTCTAGAGCTGCTATAAAGCAGGATATGTCTCTTTTTCATCATTTCTGTAGTGTCTCAGGCTCCTTAACTACCTTAAACAAAGGATTCCTGCAAACCAGAATATTCCAGCTACATAAGTACATGTTGATTTTTAAGCTCAAATTCCAGTCTTCTGCTCTCTACCACCACTCACACCCAAATGTATTTTTTTGTGTTTCAGTTGCACTAACTCCCACGGAGACAACTGAAATTAGAACAACCTAAATGCTTCTTTATCTTTTCTTAAGCTTGTTTTGAATTTTAATCTCTGCTAAATAAGCTTTGATGGTTGAAAGAATTTAAAACAATGCTTTGGCTTAAAGGGAAAACAATCATGCAGTTGAACATCAAAATTATTATTCTTTCCTCTTGATTTTTGACAGGTTTTTAAGCAAGTAACACGTTAGCTTACAACGAGAGGCTCATGAAGCCCACTCATCTTTTTTCTCTGTGTACAGAAATGAAAAGGAGAAGGAAAAAAACTGCTACAGAAGTGTTTTATTTGGCACTCCACTAGCAGTTGATCTGTCACTAGGCTTTAATTAGTGGATCTGTTGGCTGTGACCATGCACGTTGCTAAAAGTCTTTCCCTGCAAGTCCAAATCTCTTCCTATATTTACACTGACACCGCTAATGAAGCTGGAGCAGGAGCAGATGTGTTTGTCCTTGGGATGTGTGGAGTGGGCTTCTACACTGGCTAATAGGCAATAAATATTTCCCTGCCAAAAAAAAATCCGTGGTGTGAGTCATAGGACTGAAATTAGGTGGGTGCTGCATCTGGCTGGAGAGCAGAGATGGTTAAAAAAAGGAACGTTCACAGATGTGACTCCCAGCAAGAAATACACCACCTGGAATATATTCCAGTGAAGGTGGGAATGGTTGGAAGGCAGGTGACAAAGTTGGAACTAGATGAGCTTTAAGGTCCCTTCCAACCCAAACCAGTCTATAATTCTGTGGTAAGTAAGGGAGAAGCTCTGCTGAAGATGAACCAAGAAGGTTCAGGCTCTTCTTACAGGGGCAGGAAGGAAGCGGGGACTCTGCTGGCTGTTGGTTTCCCCCGTACCAAATGGTTGGTGTTTGAAAAGGAATTTTTCTTGGTTTGAAGGAGGCAGAGATATTTAGTTGGCTTTTTTTTTTTCTTTTTTTTTTTTTTCCCCCCCACAAAATGAAGAAAATTCTGGTTAGAAAACAGATTATAGTTAAAGGGACATTTTCAAAAAGAACAAAGATTTGATGTTGGGTTGTAATTTAATAATGATTTTCCTTTTCACTGTCTTTGGAGTGTGAATGGATTCTTTTTTTCATTTTTTTCTTCTTTTGGAAGCCACAGAATTCTTTCTATAGAAAGAGCATTATTTCCTGTCCACATCCTTTGTACTCATGATTTTTTTTTTTTAAATCACCTTCTTTTGAAGGCACATTTTAATTCCAGCAGGAGGGATGAGTTAGTGCAGCTGGAAAACAGGACAGTCACTCACTTACTGGCTGAATTACAGATTTTAAAAGAAATAATTCTAGGAGAGTTTAAAAAAAACCCCCCAAGTTTGCCATGAGCTGTTGTTACATGACCTCTGCCTTTAACAAGTGCTTTCGAGTACTGAAAACAAGCTGCAGATGAACTCAGACAATCTCCTTTCTTTTTTTGGCAGGTAAGTGTCTCCTGAGAAGATCATGAAGGCAACAGTGGGTCAAAAGTATCTTCTTGGTATTATTTCTCTTCTTCAGGACTAGGAATATTTTGCACCTCGGGAATATTTCAACCACTTAGCTCAACCTGCTGAAAATTAATTCCCTATGATTCATCCTGGTTCAGCAACCACTTCCAAAACCACCCTGAGACTCTGAGTGTGCAACCAGGGGTTTGATTGTTTTGCAAGAATGCAAATCTCCCCTCCAAATTTAATTCTGAAGAATAAATCATTCTGCAAAGCTGCCAAATTTGCAAACAGGTTCCATTCCTTTCTACCCACCACTGGCTCCATCTCCTACAATCCCACTCGAGCGCAGAGTTCCTGCAGGAACATCCCTCTCCTGCCTGGGAAAATACTGAGCTGAAAAGATGAAGGTGAATAAGCAAGAGGAGCAAAATGGGAGATGATTGGGAGGAGGACAATAGTGAACAGGCTGTGGTCTCCATGTAGTCATCTCCTGGTACTGGTTTCTTCCCAGGATTCATGCAGGGCAAGCTGAGAACCTCTCCTTAGCCCTATTTGCCCATTTGTGTTAGTGAAAAGCTCAGTATAATTCACTAAATGCAGTCATTTTGGGAGTCATCTTCAGACTAAATGTGGTGAAACATTTGCTTTTGTCAGGTTTCTTAGAGGTGTGGGCATTTTATTTAATTAAAAAAAAAATAAAAAGGAAGAAAAAGAAAAGTGCAGCTATTTAAAGATTAAAAGAGAATCCATAATCCACAAGAAGCACTGGAGAGTCTTAGAAATTAGCCCCCATATTCCTTAACCTAATCTAAAAGCAGAGCTGTCGCTTGGCAGACTTTGAAATATCTCATAACATTTGTCATCTTCTCAGCTTCAGCTTTGAAGCTCTCCCCAAAGACTGGGTTTTTTTCCCCATCTCTGCCTGGATTTATCATCACCTGCCAACATCGGCACCGAGCCTGAACTATTTGGGGAGTTTTGTGCTTTGAAGTGACAATGAATCAAAGCTGAAGCGCAATCGATGCCACCCCCACATCACCTCCAGTCAAATATTGACATGCGAGGAGGTACCATTTCCAGTTTGCTCTAATAACATCTGTATGCTGCATACACAGAAGGTTTTACCTGTTTCTCTCCCTCCCTGGGACTTGGTGGGATTAAGAATAACACAAGAGGGAAAAAAAAATGACACCGGCCCGTCTTGCTGGATGTGATTCCTCCAAGGGCTCTTCTGCTTGAATTTGGCTGATACAGTCAATAAATTCCCCCTGCACTGGGCACTGGTGAGGATGCAGCTGGAGTGCTGGGTTCAGTGTTGGGCCCCTCACCCCAAGAAGGCCATGGAGGTGCTGGAGCGTGTCCAGAGAAGGGCAACGGAGCTGGGGAAGGGTCTGGAGCACAAGTGTGCTGAGTTCCCTTGTGGCTGAGGGAACTGGGGGTGTTGAGCCTGGAGAAAAGGAGGCTGAGGGGAGACCTTCTGGCTCTGTCCAAGTCCCTGAAAGGAGGGTGGAGAGAGGTGGGGGTGGGTCTGTTCAACCAAGGAACAAGTGACAGGACAAGAGGAAATGGCCTCAAGTTGTGCCCAGGGCAGTTGAGATGGGATGTGAGGAAGAATTTCTTTGCTGAAAGGGTTCTGAGGCATTGGAAGGGGTTGCCCAGGGCAGTGGTGGAGTCCCCATCCCTGGAGGGACTGAAGAGTCGTGTAGACATAGTGCTGAGGGACATGGGTTAGTCAGGGACTTGTCAGTGTTGGGTTCATGGCTGGACTCAATGATCTTAAAGATCTTTTCCAGTCCAGGCCATTCTGGGATTCTGTAAATGTTCCCTTGCATAAAACAAATAAGTTTCCTGAACCAGGACAACAAGACTGACACATTTCACCCCGGACTTCACAAGAACTAACTTTGTAATAGCACTTTTTCTCCCAAAGGGGAAACTGAGGCAGACAACTACTACACAATCCCTCCCCCAAATATGCCTTGAAAAGAGCTCCCAGCCCCCCAAACTCCACTTCAGCTGCCTCCTTTCTCAAAACCTCAGCAAAAAAAAAAAGTACCAAATGATGCTTTTGTTGTCGATGTTCCCAGCTCCAGGGGAACATCTCCCACAGCAGAGAACCAAACACCCAAACTGTCAGGATTAAGAAAGGAATAACCAAAAGGAAAACACTTGCATTTCTGCAAAGCAGGTTCCACAGCTGTTCGCATCTGGCACACAGATGTGGTCACACACGCCAAGCAGCTGGAGAAGAGCACGTTGTGGCCAGACTCGCACATGGAAACTGTTTTTTTCCCAAGTGAAGCAGCTCTGATGAGCCAGCAAATAATGAACAGCAATATTGGAGGCTGGAGCTAAAAAGCCTGAGGTTCGTTACCAGCAATAGGGAGCAGATGGCTCTGAGCTGGGCTTCAATTTGGTGGATTTCAAAAAAAAAAAGAAAGATTTAAAAAAACATGTCAACTCCTTCAGTTCTTTGGTCAGTTCATGTTATCCTCGAGCTTTTCAACATGAACTTCGTGTCTGTGAGGAGAACATTGTATTTTATAGGAGCTTAATGTGATTTAGTGGGCATACAGGTGGACTAGTGTTTGCTTTTGCAACCATAATATATGATGACTTACAACGTCTGAGAGAAGAGGAATGTTTCTGTATTTTGCAATGAAGGATTTATTGCTGTTTTCACCCTGATTTATCAAAAAAAAAAAAAATAACCAACCTAAAAACAGTTTAAAATGATGGTGGGTTTGGACAGTCAAAAATAAAAGCCAAGATCCAAGCACACAGCCACACTCTCACCCTTTGCTCTCCCTGGGCAATTAAACCAGCCCATATGAATTCTCAAAGAAAGTCCCATCATTACAGTATTTTTCTACCCAGTAAGTACCATCTGGACAAACATACGTAACATTTTCTGCTGGATTTTCATCTCCCAATCCTTACACTAATTGAATTGCCAGGTCCATTCTCCTCTAGTTTTAACCAGACTTTTTGGCATCACTTGCACTGCAAGATGAGTTGTGGGGACGATGCCGAACACTTCCCAGCCCCAGCAGCTGAGCTGCAGGTACAGAGCTGTTTGATAGAGGTGGGAGCAGTCAGGGTTCTGGGATGGTTCTGGGGACAGTTTGGGATGAGCTGAGTCCAGACCAGGGCCTGAATTGTCCATTCCTGTTGCATATGTCCATGTTAAAAATGTCCTGCTGCTTCTAGGCCTGAGAATGACCTTGGAGTAAACTACTCAGAAGTGACTTGGCAAGGTGGTGGTGTCCACTTCATCATCATGTCCCATCCACCCCAGACAGGTTTCATGCAGGAGGGATGTTCAACAAAGCTGGTCCCAGTAATCCCTGCCCTGATCCCAGTTATCCCTGCCCTGATCCCAGTTATCACCACACTAAAGCAGCGGGTGTTAGCGCATCATCAGTGCTTGTGCACAGGATGCCAGCTCATTTACTAATTAGCCACGTGTGCTAATTAGCAACGCAAAGCCTGTGCCACTGTTTATCTCATTTCCCAGAATACAGAAGGTTCAGTCAAGCAGAGCTCAGCCTCTCAATAACTCAGCCCATGACTATTGCAAAGCTCACCAAAGACTTAGAAAAACAGTGACTTGTTTGGAGACCAGCAGCTGGAGATGGAGCAGGATGCCCAAGGAGGAGGTTGTGCTCCTGCATCTCCAGACTCAGCACAGGTCAGACTGTCATAGATTATCATAGAATGGTTTGGATTAGAGGGGACCTTTGAAGACCATCTAGTCCAACCCCCTGCACTGAGCAGGGACATCTTCAACCAGATCAGGTTGCTCAGAGCCCCATCCAGCCTGACCTTGAATGTTTCCAGGGATAGGGCTTCTCCCACCTCTCTGGGCAACCTGGACCAGGGTCTCACCACCATCACTGTTAAATATTTCTTCTTTATAACTAGTCTGAATCTCCCCTTTTTTAGTTTAAAACCATTTCCCAGGTGATGGAGCATGGCAGACTTTGCTAGCAGCACCACTTGGAGATGAACAGTGGGAAAGCTCCTGTGTTGAACCCCAACAGATGGAAACCCCAGCCCTTCAGCTTGAGCACAGAAACCCAGGGAAGTCACCAGCATTGGAGACTCTCAGAGGTTCCTAATTCACTACCACCTCAAGAGTCTTCTCCTCTAACCAAATAAGTTTGAAACTAAATAATAGCCTGATCCAGCTGATCGTTTTGTCACCTACTAGGAAAGTCCCATCCTTGTCTTTGAGGCTGGAGTGCTCAATCCCTGCTGGGCACTGTCCTTAATGAGGAGAGTGATGGCAGCTTTCATCTGTGCAGCCCATGGCACTGCTGGTCTGCAGAGAGGTCCTTACTGAGCACAGCCCAGGAGCAGCTCTTTGCCCTGGCAGAAGGAAGGGAGAGAAAAAAATTAATGAGCATCTCTTCAATTCAGACAATTGTTCTGACCTCTTTTTGCAAAGTATGCCTATAAATAACCACTTTCCTTCCAAAAAGTCTATTTGAAATGACATTTCACTCCCTAACATCAGAATCAGATGTTTTGATATTAGAGAATCCTTTTTTTATTTTTTTTTTCCCACAAATAATTGTTCTGTTTAAGATAATCCTGCCTGGCAAAAGAGCTGCATGTTGATAGAAAAGGCATTTTCATTAACAAGCCCAGCTGTTCCATCCCGCAACGTTGATGAGCTCTAATCAAATAGCATTCACTAACATCCCCTGGTAGGAATTATTTGTAACATTGTTGGCTGGTGAAGACCATCCCTGCACTTCCAAAATCCTTGCAACTGGATTTTTATCCTGTTTTCCAAAGGAGATGAGGCTTCTGCAACTGTGCTGGTTGATCCAGCTGCTTCTTGAGTTCAGTTCACCACCAGTTTTTAAAAATCATTCATTTATGGGTGGAAGGATGGATAGAAGAAAGGGTCTCAAATGTAAATTTTGTGAGAAGAATGGTCCAAGTAAAGCAACTTAAATGATTCTGCAAATTTTATCCCTTGCATGTTGTGTGGGCAACGTGCTGCTGGCCAGTCAGTATATGCTGGTGGACCAGTCTACATCCACCCAGCCCTCCCACTGCCCTGTCTCATCTGGACAGGATGGTCAAGGGGTAGGATACAGGATGGAAGTTACTGAAATAAAAGGAGACAGAGATGGGATAAAAGATACCAACCCATGGGACATCAAGACTCATTAGTCCTCCCGTTGTATGAGATGCTGCAGAACGAAGCCCAGGAAAGCAGAGCTGGCTGTAATGGGAGCGGGGTGACATCAAACATGAATCACAGATTCCAAATGAGAGCGTGGAAGTCAGGACCACACTCTTCTAATATTCTTTCCTGACAGCAATAGGAACACTTAGAAGAAAGATTCAAGGAGCTCTTGTACTTAGAGCTCTGCAAAACATTACAGAGCTCTTCAGGGGCAATGTTAAACAAAATTGCAGTCATAAAAAACCCCACAATATAAGTCCAGCAATCCCCATCAAAACCAGGTCTGAATGCAGATCCAAGTGTGACTGGGGAGAGTGGGTCCAGAGGTTCATTATAAGATACATCTTATAAAACATAAAATTTTCCACTCAACCATTTCTAAAATGACAGGTAAGGTTATCTGCACCCTGAACCCACCTCTGGAGCTCCCCTAAGCCATACTAGGTAGGAGTTAGGTGTTGGAGAAAGCTCCCTAGTAATAAGGACACTGAAGCAATGGAATCGGTTGTGTGGGGAACAGCGAAGTCTCCAAATTTATGAGATTTGTGAAAACAAGATAGGAAATTATAGATCAGATAGAGATAGATGAAGGAGTGGATTTCTGTGGTGGCCTGATGCCCCTTCCCAGCCCTTTTTTCCATGACTCTGTGACTGTATTAGTACATATCTGGGAGCAACAGGGGAATTTCAGCCTGAAATCCCAGCCCTGTTGAGTTTTGCAGTTAATCCACTGATTTTGATTAGTTCTATTCAAATTTATCAAGTAGAGCTTCCACTTGCAGAAGACCCTCTGTTATCCCACACTCTCCCCAAGGAACACTGGGCTATGCTGGGTAGCAAAGTGCAGTTGGCTCTGAGCCCGTGTATTGGTGTCTTCACCCAGGCGGTGCCCAGAGAGCCTGGAAACTGGATATTCTTTCTTTTGGTGGCTGCTGAGGTCTGAGATCCTGGTCCTGCACAGTCCCATTTGTCTCGATTCACCCACACTGTGTTACATGAAGAGTAGAGTTGCGGCTATAGCTGGTTTGGGTCTTTCCTCGCTATCGTCTCAGTGTTAGGAACAGATAAAAGATGAGGGCAGAAGACATTATGGGAGCATTATCAGTCAGCTTTGAAAATAAATCAAAGGAAGGGATTGTGGAAATGATGTTTGATGAGATGGAATTTTGAGAAGAGAAACTTTTTCAAGATCAGTTGTTTGAATCCTCCATGAAATCCACTAATGCATTGTCATGCCTCAGAAATTGGTGGAAATTTAAT
>NW_010317140.1:10544-43849 GCF_000700745.2 Antrostomus carolinensis | reverse complement strand
CTGCTCTCTCCTCACGTCCTATTCTTCCCTTTCAATCCACTGCTCTCCCTGTATAGTTCATTAAGACATAATTAAGGCTCTCAGGCTGAACAAACAAAGCCAGAAACAGGACAGTGATTTAAAAAACAAACAAAAAAACCCCAAACAAACCAACATCCAAAGGCTACATCAAGACCCTGCTGGTTTCCACCTATTGCACAGTTGGCTAATGACAGCAACAGGACCTAGGAGCTAAGGTTTTAAGTAGAAAGATCTTGGCTTCATTAAGATCTTGCTCAGCTCTAGGTATTGCTGAGCCCTTGTGGCAATGAGTTCCCCAAGTCATTCGTGTCCAAGAACAGCACCTAGAGCTTTACCTTCAATAGCCTGTTCTTACCAAAGACAAAAGGGAGCAAGTGGGGTTCAAACAGTTTAAGTTGCCAGATCCAGTCATGTGGAGACATGGAGGAGTCACTGATGTCCATGACACAGGCTCCCTTGACTGCTAAAAAAAGGCATTTACCTTAACTGAGAATTAAACATCTTCACCAAGCCAGCACTGAGAGTCAAGGTGAATTTTCCCTTTTAGGTTCATACTCAGGCAGCCCTGCACTGAGAGCCAGGCAGAGCCCATTGGCTTTGTAGAACATGAAACGTTGCTCAATCTGAGACATCACCTTCTGGACCTACCTCTTCAAATACATCCCTGTTTCTTGGTGAGAGCAGACCTCTGAGCCATGTTGTGGGTTAGATTATAAAAGGAACCTCTGCAAGAAGCTGGGAGGCCTGGCTGCACAGCAGCTGCATTTCAGTAACATTTGTTCAGGGATGTCTGTGAGCAGTGATGCTCTGGAGATGCTCCTCCAAGGAGCACATCATCCTCTCCTCTGTTGTAGTTTCTCCAGCAGGCAAGCACAACAATGATATTTATCCTTTGCTTGCTTACCCACTACAGAAAATTTAATTTCCTGAATTCACCTTCCCCATGTTGTTCATTAAATTGTCTTTTCTTCCTGCCAGCGATGAGGCTGTTAGGATGACACTTCTGGATGTGTGCAGATATTTGAGATGTACCCACTTCAAACACCGTTCATGCAAAGAGTGGGTAGTTACATTCAGACACGGTATGAAAAATGATACACCAGCCCCAAATGTCAAATATAATCACGGGTGATATTAACCTCCTCAGCGAAAGGAATCCACACCCTTTGTGAAATAACCCGGCTTTAATGTTCAAGATTGCTACAATAGATTAAACAGCAGCCCCTGATAAGTTGCCTACACTAAAAGCATCATGGAAATTGAAAACATAATGTACCTCACTTAAGTGATTCACACTATTAATATGTAGAGTTTGCTAAGCTATAGTTTTAGCAAATTTGAACAGTGGGAATAAGCAAGGGTTTGTTTCCTCTTTTTTTTTTTATTTCCTGAATAACTGAATAAAACAGATGCATTTCTATCCCAAGAAGAAAGGAGTAAAATTATTTATGAGAAATAAAGGTTGGCACCTTGAGCAAAATCTGTTCTATTCTGGGTAGGTGAGAAGGGAGAGCACTCACTGTTGCCCTGCCCTTTCCCTGAAGAATGAGCTTGCAGTGACATTTTCAATCGTATCTGCACGTGCAACACGTGTCTCCATTCTTTATAGAATTATTGTGGTGTGTCTCTCCATCGATCTCCTGTCCAGCTGGCAGCCAGCAGCTCAGTTAGCTGCTCTATCTCTTTGGTTCATAGCTGGGCTTTTTCATCTAGAAATCCACCTCCCTCAACGCACACAGGGTTACCTGGCATCCAAAACCCCTGCAGGCATGTGATGCTGGGGTCCACTTTGTTAAACAGTATGCACAGTAGGGCTGGAATTTTCCACAGAAACCCCAAAAAACCTTGGTGAGAATATTTCAATATTCAGAGGCTGAACTGAACCTTAGATGGTGCTGACCAAGGCTAAACTCAAATCACAGAATCCCAGAATGGCCTTGACTGGAAAAGCCCTTTAAACTCATCGTGTCCAACCATGAACCCAACACTGACCAGTCCCCGACTAACCCATGTCCCTCAGCACTATGTCTACACAACTCTTCAATCCCTCCAGGGATGGGGACTCCACCACTGCCCTGGGCAACTGGTAGAAGATGATGGAGGAGATTCAGAGCACTTTCTCCAAGTATGAGATGTCAAAACTGGTGACCTGGAGGACGCAAGAACTTACTGCATAAGATAATAAAAAAATAGTAACCAAAACACAAGCCAGATACACACTCACCCTTCTCCATACAGAGAAATGAGCAAAGAAAACAAAAGTAGATGTAATAAATAATAAACTTCCTCTAGATTTTGATGCAAGTGCTAATTATTATGGTAATATTGAACAAGATGACCTGTAGATACTTTCAAGAAAGGTTAAGTGGTTCATGACAGGATGGACACACACAACATACGCCCACTACCACCCAACCTGTGTTCACCTGCAACTCCCAAACCTTGTGAGATTTAGAAATATCAGATTCTATTTTTTTTTCAGTTATAGTCTCTCATAACCAACATCAGTAGCAAACCTCAGGCTGCAGATGTTCCCTCTAAGAGCTGAACCATACTGTTTAATCTGCTTGTTGACTTTTCAGATCCAAGCTGGCAGGAGCAGGTTGAAGTTGTGAATGCTGAACGGTCTTAACTGTTTCCCTCCTGGCTTCTGAGGACAAACTAACTCCTGAATTTAAGACATAGAGAAGAGGGATCCAACCCTTCTCCAGCACCATTCCAGTGAGCTTGTTGAACACATGATAGCAATGAAGTTGCTCCACTGAAGACAGTGATTTTATTAGTCTTCTCACTTAAGAAATGACATGTAGATCACAAAGTCATCTGTCTCCACCTTCCATGTCCCTGGGCACAGAACAACTAGAATTAACGGTAATAATAATAAACTCTTTTGGAGCCTAATGATTAATCATTACAGCAGTTCTGCAGCATCCTCTTCCCTCAGACCCCTGAGACTCTGGGCTACACTGCTTCTATTTAAGAGAAATGATCACCAAGCACCATGTAATCCCAGGCTTTGTGGGGTGCCAATTTCTCCCTTATTGAGTTCAGCACACAGGACCTTCAGAGAGCCCCAGAGCCCTGTATGGTCCATGCTCAGCTCCTGCAAACCCTGGGTGAATCCTGTAAACCACCAAGAACAGTATTGCTGTTCTGCTTCCTGCTAAAAGGAGGGAGGACTGGATGGTTCCAGCTTAGCCTGTATTTTCAAAGGTTGGTGAGTCCCATTTCTGCTTGGTTTTCAACCAAAAGCAAAACTTCCTTGAAGATCACCCTGTGTTTTGACCCTCTTTTTGGCTGCTCAGGTCCTCCTGCACCCAGAGGGCCCAGAAGCTGAACAGGAGCATCTTTTCCAACAGATGCTGCAGATTCAGCTGAACGATTCATCTCAATGGAAAGACTTGTCCAGATTCTCCTAGGAATTCTTTTAAATCAGGAGGTTAACACAATTCAATGGAGCTGCCCTTTGTCATGTAGAGAGAGACACGGGCTTTGAACATCCTCAAGTGAATTGGTTCAGGCATAAACTCTCCTCCTCCTCCTCTATCTTCCCTGACCCCTTCATCTCTGAAGGGATGCTACATCTCAGCGCTGTGTGATCTTCCCTCTCAAGGCTGATTAGCCAGAGCTGGAGTTCAGGGAGGTGAGATCATCAGCAGCTTCTTTGTGACATTTGATCATCAGTGTCTGTGAGCGCTTCTAATTAGCCTGGAAATGCTGCCTCTGGTTCACAAATTCCTTAAAAATGAAATTTAATGAAAAGCCACCTGTGTTGCCTTTCTTCAGCCCTCTCCACCATATCAAAGCCTTCAAGAGTAGCTAAGAACAACTTCTGTTGCCGAGAAGGGCCCATTTCAGCATTGGCTCATTAATGCTGTGGCTGGGCTCTGCACAGAGCTGGGGAGCATCCATCAGCCCGCCACCAGCCCTGCTCCCCAGGAGTGCTCCAGAATATCAGCGAGCATGTTGGGCTGTGAAGTCTACCTCCAAAGGAGTCACCAAAGAGTCTTTCAAGCAGAAAGGTCACCCTGCTCATCTGCTTCCAGAGGAGATGATTAGAGATGACTCATTTTGGGAGCCGCCACTACCAAGCAGCAAGTCTGTCCTGGTCTTTTTTCTCCCTCGTTTTGCTGTAACAACCTGCAGCTCGTTGGAGGGGGCTCAGTGGGGGAGGACAGCAACAGCAGCACATATTTTAATAAATAACATTTGTGAGCTGGCTTTCAAGGCTGCAGCTTGGCAAGGGATCGGATGAAGCACCAGGAGTGAAGATTAAGGTGAAAATGAGTGCCCAGGGAAGCGGCTTGGATACAGCTCCAGCCACACAGGAGGTGATGATGGTCCCTCGCTGGGGTGGGCCTGTTGCTGTGCTGCTGGCTGCAGGAAGCATGATGTTGCTTGGAAAATGAGAAGCAGAATGTGCAGGGAAGGTGTGCAAAGGTTGTGTCCAGTTCTGGGGCCCACCACATAAGAAGGCTATAGACCTACCCGAATAAGTCCAGAGAAGGCTACCAGGATGGTGTGAGGGCTGGAGCAGCTCTGCTGTGAGGACAGGCTGAGAGAGTTGGGGCTGTTCAGCCTGGAGAAGAGAAGGCTCCAGGGAGACCTTCTAGAGCCCTTCCAGTACCTCAAGGGGCCCTGCAAGAAAGCTGAGGAGGGACTTTGGACAAGGGCAGGGAGTGACAGAACAAGGGGTGATGGCTTTAAAATGGAAGAGGGGAGATTGAGATGTGATATGAAGAAATTTGCTGAGGGTGGTGAGACACTGTCCCAGGTTGCCCAGTGAAGCTGTGGCTGCTCCTCCCTGGAAGTGTTCCAGGCCAGGTTGGATGAGGCTTTGAGCAACCTGGTCTAGTGGAAGGTGTCCCTGCTGAAGGCAGGGGGGTTGGAACTGGATGAGCTTTAAGGTCCCTTCCAAACTATTCCATTCTATGACAGCCCCAAGGGCAAGTGTCTGCAGAATAACTCTGTGCTTCCTCAATCTTCTCTTTGACAAGTCACCATTAAAAACATCTCCTGGGGTGTTTGCTGGAGCAGTGATACCAACCAGAGGTCTTACCTGCAGTGGGAAGGTAACGTGTTTCTGGCAAGGCAGCTGTATTTTAAGGCTGAGAAGGTTTAGGGGCAGTTCTGCTCGGCTTGAAGGTATTTTCAAGGACTGAAAATAACATATTTCCTTTTTTTTTTTTTCCTTTCAAAGCAGCTTTTTGTTTTTCAATATATTTATTTTGCATTCTTGGTTCTTACGTAGCTGTGAAGAAATTAAATACTTGCAAGAACAAACAAAACAAATTAAACCAAATGTTTCGATTAACAGAAAACAACTGACATTTCTTTTCCTGAATAATTTTAAAATTAAACTTAGAAAACCAATTTCTTGCCTGAGAAGCCTCTTGAAAAAGGGAATGTTTGGTATCTGGCAGCACTTGCGTTAGGTGGACTGGTGTCAGAATCTTATTTTTTTTAAGTTAAAAACTCTTTTAATCCACTCAAACTGCAGCTCTGAACTGTTGAGGCAAAAACATGTCTTTCTAGCCCTTCTCTACAGCCTCTCACACAAGCAAAATCCCTGGTTGCATCTGGAATTTCTTAACTAGGATAAAAATATTGTATTTTAATTATAGCAACTGTGTTCATAACATGTCTGAACTTTGAAGGAAGGGTGTAACTACTGTGGGTCATATTTTGTCTTCCATCCCCCACTCTTCTGTCATAAAAATTTACAGGATTTCTCCATGGAAATAATCTGGTTTTGAAAGGAAAATTAACACAAAGTAATTTCCATGGGTGACCACTTCTCTTGTTCAGCAGATATTTGCTAGTGAAGACACTTCTTACGTACAGCCACACTAAAAAGAGGAAATAATGAAATTATCTTTCTCTGAATGTTTTATGGTGGTGTTTTTAATGAGTCTGCCTTTCTGTTCCTGCAGGAAATTGGAAAACATGTTCACTGGGAGCAAATATTGTCCCACAGGCAGAAGGAAGCAACCACATCTATGCAGAGAGAAGATGTGTTGGGTGAAACAAAGTCCATCTGCAGCTGGACTCCCTTCCTCAGAGTCAATCTTTCTCCTTAGCCCACTGCAAGGTGGAACAAATCTGATTTACTGAGCTATCTGTGGACCCAACAGGAACCCTCAAGCTTTTGAGCATGTCCATCAAAAAGACCTGGAGATCGTTACATGAGCCCACAGTGAGGTTTGCACACAGACTGGATGGAAAGGAACTTGTGAAGTGCTGGCAGATGTGTGAAAGCCCAGCCAAGCTGGGCAAACTTCCCACTCGATTAATGCAGACAGATGTTTGGCAGGGAAAGGTTTGTGTTGTGTTCAGCGTGCGGTTCACTTGGGTTGGCTCCGCATGGAGAATCAACTGAACAGCAGCAGATCAGACTCGTCTTTTCTGGGAGGGCTGCTCAGGTACATTGAAGAGGATGGTAGGAAGAAACACCAAGTCCTCCACGCATCAGAGACATTCTGTCTTAAACTTCTGCCTCAAGGCTTTCTGCACGTTTTGTATCTTCTCCGTGATCACCGTGTCACTGAGGTGATCTCCAAACTTCTGTTTCAACAGGACCCTAATGATTTTGATGCAGCGTTCATCCATCATGGGCTTCGCCTCTCGGAAGGTATTGCCCCTCCGCCCGGTGATGGAGTGGCTTTGGATGTAGTCAGAGGTGAAGAGCTTGTAGAGCAGTGTCTTGCAGGCAGTGCTGATTTTCTGGTCAAACCGGATGGTCTCTTTGAGCTGTTCCTTGGTGTAGCCATTGAAGAGCTCCACTACCTCACACGGTTGCCGGTGGGGCTCCTCTTGGAAGGACAGGGATTCCAGCTTCTGCACCTTCCTCTTCAGAGAAAGGACATCTTGTTGGAGGTCCAACACCATCCTCTCCAACTGCTCTATCTTGTCTGTCCTGAAAAATGAAAATTCCATGTGTAAAGGCAAGAACACACCATGGCCTCACCATGGACATTGCTAAAGGATGCAGAACCTCCACCCTACAAGTGATTACATGCCTCCTGCAAGCGGGGACAGGACAACTTCTCTGCCAGAGGGTCAGCCCATCCAACTACAGCTTGGTGAGGAGCAAGGCAGGAGAGAAGAATGACATGGTCTGGACTTTTTAGTAGCTCAG
This sequence comes from Antrostomus carolinensis, assembly GCF_000700745.2. NCBI lineage: Eukaryota > Metazoa > Chordata > Aves > Caprimulgiformes > Caprimulgidae > Antrostomus > Antrostomus carolinensis. The sequence goes on along the minus strand of NW_010317140.1, from coordinate 36,690 downwards.
AAATGTTCAGAGTTTAACCCTCAGCCCCTCCTTGTCATGCATGTGGGGACACTTTGATGCTCAATTTTCTTTTCAGTTTTAAGGGAAGATATCAGCTCTACCCTGCAGGTCCCAGGAGGCACATATCTGTGGTATGAAACAACAGACATGTGGGACATGACAACACAAGTGCTGTAACATGATTTTTTTGGCAACATTTCTTTGCAGGAGAACTATCCCCAGCAGCTACTTCATCACTGGGTACTTGTCATCAAAGTAACGGACAATAAAGCAAACAACACGCAGCCATGTTCTGAGACAATAGATGTCATTTTGATTGTTATAGCCAAGAGCTTTGTGGTTTCTACACAATTTTAGAGCTTTCTTGTGTCTCTAACTCCAAGCCCTACAATCAGAAACACCTGGCTCTGATTACACAGATTCAGCAGCTCTTGGTTCTATTTTGGCACCATTTGGTCACCCAGCTGTGGTCTCACTGCTCTTTCTTGGAGTGAGGAGGAAAATACAATTAAGAACAAGTGCCTTCTTTTACTAATTACCTTTCCATTTCACCAGGACCAAAATTTTTCTGAACTCTCTCAAAGTCACTTGTCTCTTGCAAAGCATCAAGCTTTCGCTCTTCTTCACAGCTAGAAGAAACAAGCAATCTAAAAAGCACTGCTACAAGAAGCTTCATGTTCATATTCATTCCTGATGAGAACTATCTGTAATTCAAAGGTTGGAATTCAAAGCAAAATCAATTATATTTCAATTTACAGCAAGAATAAAATGGATTGAGAGGAAATATCAATGGATCTTTATGTGGACAACCTACTGTGCACCCCACTTCCCACATAGGGCAAGCCTTGGTACATAGATGTTTGGACCTCCCATTTGACCCACCAAGGGATCAGGACTGAAGAACACAAGGGACTCAGTTGCTCTGCAGTATGTACTCACACAAACTCCCATCATCTTTTGCACTTTGGGTTTAAATCTACGTTAACATCAATTCAAGGTGAGCACCACCAGGACATGAAAACAGAGTGGACACTCCCCACATTATGAAATTAATCTAAATGATGTGAAACATCCGGGGTCCACACTGCACTTTCAAGCATTACCTGTTCAGACAGACGTGTTGCTGGCATTGGGACAAGACGTCATCTGACTTCCTCTTCATCGGCAGGGCACCATGATCTACAGACAAAGATGGGAGACAAGCTGTACAAACCAGCTGTTGAGAAGGTCCTGAATCCCTCCATCTCCAGAGCAGATCATCTAAGCACTCCTGCTAGATTTCATAGCAACACATTATTCCTTCTGCGTAAATGGAGCGACGCAGGCACGCTTTCCAGGACTGAACAGCAAAGATTTTCTTACTAGAAAAAGGTGGTATCTCAAGGGCTTCTTCTGTTCCCATCACAAAAGACCCAGTGGGCAAGGCAAGCAGAGCCAATGTGTCTCTGGACACTGCCGTTAGTCAGCAGATAGATAGTGCACTAGTGTATTTTTTAGAAGTTCATTAAATGTGTGTGGTGGTGGATGGAACAGCGGGGAAAGAGGCAAATCGGAGAAGGTTTGGGCTAATTAGGACACAAGGATTTGGGGATTCTGCAGTTATTGAGGCAGGCTGGATTGGGTTTTTGTCTTGTGAGGAAAGAACTGCTAGCCCAGGAGAAAGAGTTGGTGCCTAGTAGAGCAGACACCATATGCTATCACACAGGCATCTCCCTTTAGTCAACCCTCCTGGAGGAGATCTCACAGGTGGAAAGGACCAGAAAATTTCATGTCTAACATTTGTGGCCCTGGAGCAAAGCAGAGGTCTCCTGGCAGCTCTGCAGGTCCCCATCTCAACCTGCTGCTCAGATCAGGCAGGAGAGAGTTAAAAGTCAACGTCCTAATTTACAGCCACGATTACCTCTGGTAGCTGGACCAGCCCTGTCCTCTTCACCCTGGGAATTCCCTGGTACAGCCATGGTGACAAACGTGGATGGTGGTGTGAAGGTGCTGGCTGGGTGGGGTGGCCCCATCAGTGAGCAGGGGGTTCCTACTGCGTTGCCCAAGGCATGACTCTCCTTGATGATGGAGGAGCTGCCAGCATCATGGGGCAGGCTGTCCTTGGTCGTCCTCAGCAGAAACTTGGCAGGGTAAGTCCTGTCACTGTGATATTTCCTGGATGCGTTCCCCGGGGTCCATTTTGGGAAGGTTTTCCTGGATTTTTTTGGCTGGGGTGGCATCATGCTGCAAACAGCCGGTGGTTCTTCTGAAAGCAAGGTAGATGCTCAAGATGTGCAATGAGGTGTCAACGTTGTGTATCTCCCACCTCCCATTTAGTGCTTTTTACCTCGATTGTAGGGCTGTGGAATTTATGCCAGGACTACAATGCTCTCATCTTCCTCCCACCCCAAAAGCCCAATGGAGGTAGAAAGTTGTAACCTTCAAAAGATGCAACTCACTTAACTTCTCCAGGAGCTGTCTGTCTTCCAGCAGCTTCTTCTCTAAAATATCTTTATGCTCTGTAGGAAGAGAGAACTTTTCAGCACCGAACTCATTCTCTGAACATTGCTCCTGAGCAGCCCCAAATTGCAAAGCCCAAGACAGAGGGTTGTGTCACTCACCACTTACACCTTCCACCATCCCCCAGTAGAGCCCACTGAAGCCGGGACAGCGGGCCAGCACCTGCTCACCCACCGTGTAGAGGTGGAAGGGCTTGCGAGGCTCCTTGATGTTCTCAATGTTGATCACCCGGCTGCCATCAGGCCAGCTGATGAGGACGTAGAGCTTGGCTGACATTGGGGCTGCCCACCTGGTGTGGGGGGAGTGGGAAGGAAGCATCACAGCATGACTTTGTGCTCTCCCATGGCTGGGGAGATCCACAAATGATGTTCTACCTGAGGCAACACAGCACATAGATACAAAATACTCATCCCTACATCTTTTCTACCAGTTACTTCTCCTTTCCCATTCCTGCCCTTCTGTCCTTGCCTCATCTTAAACCCCTTCCCTAGGAGGTGGTCCTGGGATTGACCTGGGCACAGCTCCAGCTTAATGTGAAGAAGAATTGCCACTCCAGCTGTGACATGTGTCACCCAGGGTTGGGCAGGACCAGCTCTCATGCAGGATGCATTGAGCAGACACTGGATAAGCCACCGAGCATAGACAAACTGTTTCCTCTACTCCCATGAACCAGCACAGCTCAAATGACTTCAGGGGGTCTACAGCAATTTGCTACAGTGGAAGGTTACATCTCTGTGGTGACATCAAGACAGTACAGAGAAGAGACTTGAAAAGACCCAGGTGTACCAAGGAAATGATCATTCCTTTGCCTGTACAGTTATTTTACCCAGTAAACATTAAAGTGCTTTGATAAGAAGAGCAGCAAATTATGTTTTATACATGGGGAAACTGAGGCACGGAGCAGTGAAAGACAAATCTAAGGCAGTCAAGCAGCAAAGCTGCAGGAGCTGGTCTCCTAGGTCCTGGCCCATGGCTCTGCCCACTGAGATACCCACTTCTCCCCTTAGAGCTACAGGCTTAAATCCCTGGAGCAATGGGAGTGCTCAGCAATCAAACACAGCCAGGCTAGTGGTGGCTTTCAAACCCCTGCCCCCCCCCGAGCCGCAGAGGCAGCTGAGGAGCCAAGGGCTGCTGGGATCAGGTAGGTCTTTTTTCCAGGTTTCAACCCACACATCGTGGATGGGGACAAAACCAGACAGAGACCTCCTGCCTGAGCTCCTAAAGGTCCTGACAGAATGTCACCCCAGACCATCCAGCTCTGCTCTGCAGTAGGATTAGGCAGAAGGGTGCTGGGGATTGAAGTAGAACCCTTGTTCTGGGCTACACATGGAGAACAGCCATGGTGACCAAAGCCGATGGGAGGGAGCTGGGACAGGGAAGAGAGATGGAACAGGGACAAGTCCCAGGAAAGGCAGCTATGACCAAATTTCTTGCAGTTTCTTGTTTTGCCTCTACACCCCCATTAAAGTCAAGCCTGGTTTTGATTCCTCCCACTTGGGAAGCTCAGTCCACCTTGGACACATTCTCCTTCTCCTTCCCCTGCCCCAGCATCATCAGCTCCAAAGCAGCTCCTCACAGGAGCTGTAACTTTCCCCGGAGCTGCCAGCCTGCCCTGGCTGCACAGGCTCACTCCTGGCTCACTCCAACCCCTTTCTCTTGGCCCAGACACCCTCTGGGGTTCATCTTTATAAGGAAACACCATATTTAAATCAACTGCTGGTCACTGCCTGGCTCCCTGCATCCCTTCCCAGCTGCTGGGTGCTCTGCTGTGGGTGCCCACACCCAGCCCTCTCCTGAGCCCAGGGGAAGCTACAACCCAAGAAATTCAGATAAATGCACAGCTGAGACCTCTGCCTCCCAGAAACACAGCTCTCCTTTCTAGAGCTCCAGATCCCACACAACAACCAACCCCAAAAACCTCTCCAGAGGGATTTGTCCTTTAACATTTACCAAAAACCCCACTGATCTTCAGAGCTACTGCTGCTCCCTCCTGCCCCACTTACCGGTTGCTCATTTACCTCAACGAACACAACAAAACTCCACAAACACACAAACACAGAGAGAAAGGAAATGAGAGAGAAAGATATCCCAACCCTGATGGCAGCAGAGCTCCGTCCTTGCCTGGTTAGCACTGCTCCAGGTGTTGAGTCTTGCAAAATATCTCCTGTCTATCCAAATCTCAGCTGCCTGCTCCAGGAGAAGAGGTGACCGGACACTTCTTTGCCTTGAGCTTGTCCCTCTCACCAACAGATCCTTGTCAGGTCTCCTTTGTCTGGTTTAGAAAACTCCCACCTGCCTTCCCCACTGCAAAGAAAAAAAAAAAGACAAAAAAAAAAAGACCTTTTCCTTTCTTTTTTCCAGCATTATTATTCCTCTTATTTTTCCATATACATATATATTATTTTTTTCCTCAGCTTGTTTCAGGTCTGTTTCTTACAGGGAGAGAGAGCAGAAGAGAAGAGAAGAGGAAAAAGCCTTAGGTTTTTTAGAGCATGAATAAACCTTGCATTTCCATGAGTTATTCATGAATAATTCATGAAAATGCATGATTAATTCAGGTTCATGAATTATTCAGGAATAATTCTCGAACATTCCTGGTTAATTCATGCTCACACAGCGAGTGAGTCAGGCTCTAGGGCTTGGTGAATTCCTTTCTCCCTCAGACAGGAGAAGGGAAGCTTAGAGACGGCTGCATTGTGCACTTCCCATTTGCTGCATCTTTAAAAAAACCCCAGATTTTGGGCCCTTTTTTGAAACAAGGACTTGAAGAAGAGAATTGAAATGCCTGCAGCCTTCTGGCCATGGAGGAATAACAGCACCAAAAGAAAGAGGGAGATTGGATTTGCTCGGGGGGGAAGCCTGGCAGCAAGTTTTACTCCCTTTCAAAGCATCTTTCAAATTGACAGTGTATTTTTTTCTCCCCCAACCTCCAGATCTCTCCCTGGTTTAGATACATCTCAGCTGCTTCATTTTTTCCCTTGCTATGTAATGAAAAGGACCAAATACACAACCTCTCCTTGAGGAATCATCAGGACTTCCCAAACCACGTGTGCAAACACACACACACAGCTCCTTGACTCAGTGTCCCAGCCCATGCAAAGCATCAGTGGTGGCCATCAGCTCCACAGGTCACCTCAGCCCAGACATCACGGTGGCCACACACACCTCTGCTTTCCCTGTGCATTTGTCCCCAAAATGTCACCACTACAACACCTGGGGTTGGGTAACACAGGGTTCTTTATGGCTAGTACGTGGATTGTCCTGTGCAGGGACAGGAGTTGGACTCTATCATCCTTGTGGGTCCCTTCAACTCACAAGATTTGATGATTAGGATGGATCTGGGTCATGGTCTGTGACAAACGCTGTAGCATAAATCACTGTCTGTACCAGAGAGCGACCACCTGGTGGGATTTTGCATTTTTAATGAAATAAGTACAAGTCCTATCTCTGCCTACAATACAGGGAACAGTGCAATACAATCCAGGCTAATGAGGCTGGAATTAATTGCATTTTAATTAAAGACTTGTCTCTTTCCTAGTAAGCTAGAAATAAGCTATATTAGAATCACCAAAAGGCAAGTCATTATTCCTCCTCTTGCAATATTTTTTGGTGGCTAAAGTGGTTTTTTTTTTTCCTCTACAGAAAACTGTTTGCCCATTGCAATCCCATTCCAAAACACCTCCCTTTTCACCTATTCAGCTTCCCACCGCTTTGCAAAGCTTTTTTCCTCAGCTCTCTCTATTTATTTGACCTTTGAGCTCTACAACATCTGTTTCCTTTTCTGCCTGGCTGGTTTCTTGGGTTTCTAATGTGAGCTTGTCAGGGGGATAGTGTAAGTACAGTTAGCTAAAAAAAAAAAAATAAGAAAACAAAAATCAAAGTAACTTTGAGGAAAGGTAGAGCAATAAAACACAATGATGGCTTTTAAATATCCCCAAACCTTCTTTCTGATGTTTTCAAGCATTTAGTTTTAGCCTCCTTTTAATATTCACAGGGATATGAATAGGACTAGTAGGAATTAACCAAGCTGCAGATGCATCAGAAACCAAAGAATAGATCAGTCTCGTGAAACTGAGAAAGAAGAAATTATCATAATTAAAGCTGTAGGTACGTGGACAATACAAACCTGCTTAATTTCAGGTATCTGAGCAGCTCCTGAGAGGGTGACAGGGCTGACCACATTTTTTTTTTAATTAAGCACACTCCTGCCAAGTCACAAAATCAGGGCTGAAAAACAGAAAAACAAAAAAAATAATTAAAAAAAATAAAAATCAAAGTTTTGTGTATTAACAAACCCGCCTGAAAGCTATAGAGATGTTCCTGATGTAGAGGTCAGTGGCATTAAAAAAACAAACACCCAAGAATGCATTTTTTAGGTTCAGATTTCCAGAGTACAAGGGTGAAGGAGCAGAGAAGAAAAAACATCCCAGCACATCATCTTGCAAGGGGAGGAAATAACACAGAGAGAAAGGGCTGATGTAGGAAACTCATCTCATGGCATCACCTCTTGGCATCACAACCCTGGGGACTCATCAGCCTTTTCCACACCATTCCTGGATGGAAAGGTGCTACAGGGACATGAGCTCCATGCTTGGGAGCACCAAATCAGAGTGTTCAGTCTCCGTGGAGCCGGCTCTGTGCTGCTGCCTGCACATCATCTGAGTCATCACCCCCGTTACCTTGGCGAACGCAGTCGTGGGTACGTTAGAGGAGCTCCAACATCAAGAGAACATCTTGTTTCATGTTCTTTCACCAGCACAATTCTGATTGCAGAATCTCAACCTGCTGCTAATTAATTAAATATAATCAGGAACACGTTAGCGGTTGCGGAAGGAACTCACCGGGTGGCACACACTGCGTGAGCACCCATGAGCATGGGTAGGGTGCTGCCTCCAGCCCCCTCCACAGCATCCCTGCAGAATTGAGCTCTTGCCCTCAGTGTTACTCAGTGGAGGGTTTTTTCGCCCCCTCATTTCCTCCCATTTCTGGCAGAAAGCACAAAGGGCAGCTCTTCACATCGGGAGTGATGTGTTTTGGGCTGATTTGGGATGGGAAGCTATGCCAGATGTGACCTCCTGCCCCTCTCCATGACATCCCTGGGTACTGCACCCTGGATCGGAGCTTCTATAGCAGCACCCACTTCTCTGCCAAAACACATGAAGTCCTCTGCTTTCACCTTACATAACCACAGCCATTAATTATTTTCTCACAGGGCTTTTGATGCTGCTGAATAATTCATCAGATTCCATCTAAACTGTCACAGCTTGGAATGAAAGGGGAGGGACCGAGCCCTCGCAGACACTGGCGCATCACACAAGCCACGTCGGTGTCACCACGCAGGCAATAAGCGTGACAGGATGGTCTCATCAAGGACACCATCCACAGGGATGCAAAGGGGATGGAAAACATTATCAAACAGCCTCGTAGCAACACGCTGTAAGATCAGGCAGAGAAATTGCCCTTGACCAGGCATCTCTCCAGGCTCTGCTGGGTGGATCCAGCATCAGCAAATGGGCTTTTTTGTGAATAGATCTGTCAGGATCCACGGCTCAGCTCAGCAGTGTGAGTGATGCCCAGCCCTGCCTACGCAGACTGACATTATTTTGGTACCTGAATACTTAAAAGGTGCAAGTATATTCTCATCAATTTGCTAAATTGTGCAAATTTACTTCTCTCAGGAGACAACCTCACCTCCACCTTCACCCTCTTCAGCCTCATACACTCGCTTCAGAACATGAAAAGGTTTTTTCCTTAATTTCCTCTCCAGGAAGGAGGGAACTGGTCTTTTATTTTTAGCAGTTTAAATTGACATGTTCACCGTGAAAATCCACTGCTCATCACATCAAAGGCTGATCTAATACTGCCTATTACTCCAGTAATGGAGGTCTTCTCAGGGGTGAGTGGATTGGTGCAAAGGGAAGCATGACTAGGAGAGTTGAAGTGACAGGACTGAAACAGGTGGGTCTTCTCACTAGAGATGTGCATCAGCAAAAGTAGGAAGAGGAAGAATCATAGAATCGTTAAGATTGGAAAAGATCTCCAAGACCATCAAGTCCAACCATCAACCCAACACCACCATGCCCACTAACCCATGTCATGAATTGCCATGTCTACACATTTTTAACACCTCCAGGGATGGGGACTCCACCACTTCCCTGGGCAGCCTGTTCCAACGCTTGACCACTCTTTCAGTAAAGACATTTTTCCTGACAGCCAATCTAAAACCCCTGGCACAACCTGAGGCCATTTCCTCTCATCCTATCACTAGATACTTGAGAGGAGACCAACACCCACCTCACTACATCCTCCTTCCAGGGAGCTGGAGAGAGCAAGGTCTCCCCTCAGCCTCCTTTTCTCCAGGCTCAACAATCCCAGTTCCCTCAGCCTCTCTTCCTAAGCCTTTTTCTTTAAGCTCTCTTCACTCATAACTCTGGTTGTGAAATGCTATTTAGGAAGATCAGATTGATCAAAAGCAGGAGACTTTTGTAGATTTTTGTAAAAATGCTTTTTGAAGGTTTAAGATAAAGGAGAGACTTTCACTGAACACATTGTCTTTCTCACAGTTTTTTCAGCATCTTCTTGTTTTGAAGTTTCCACTTTTATCTCCTGCCAATTTTTACCTGCCCAGAATAACTCATTTTACTGACAGCTCTCATCTCCATGGACCATTTGCCGAGCACCAAGACTAAGGTCCTCATAAAAGGAAAGCTCACTTCTTGCTTTTCAGGACCAAGGAAGGTCTTCCTTGCTCAGCTGGGAAGGAAGACAGTTTGCTTCTCAAACCTACTCCATTTATCAGCATTAATATATTTCTGACTCAAAGAAATCTGCTTATTTTCTGCTCTTAAATAAAGAGTGAGCAGCTCTCGTGAGTGACACCATGGCACAGGAAATGCAAACAAGCTGTTACTCAAACACCATTTCTGAAGGGATTGTGCTCTGCTTTTCAGATGAGATTAAGAGCTCAATTACAGAACAGAAAAGGTTTTTCATTAAAAATTCTTTCATTAAATCACACATAGAACATAATAAGGACAAATTATAAAGCTCCTCAGAAACACATCTGTGCCAGACTGCTAGGTAGGGAGGCCCATCACAGGGAGCATCAGCTGTTTCTCCTGTCCTTCTAAAGAAATGAGTCCCACATACCTCATCAAACCATATTTTTCAGGAAGATATAACCAGACAGCTATGGGGCACTTGATTCTTTGAATGCATCTCTTCCAGTGCTGGAGAGGACCAGTATAACCATCCACTCACGTTTGTGATTAGCGGGATGAAGCCTCGAGTTAGTCCTGATGTGCACAGTTCAGATGTGCAATAGCACGTTCAATAATTCCAGAAAAGCCCAGCAGCTCAGTGTTCTCATTCCTAGATAGGTAACAGGAGATCAACTGTAGAGTTTAAAGAGTTCTTAAACCCACTGATTTCAGGGTTTGCAGATGACTGGACACGTGTGAACCTGGAGCAGAGTGACAAGATGCTCTTTTTTCTCAGCGTTTGAAGGCACCACATGCCAGAGCTGAAAGGAGACGTTCAGGATCCTGCACTTGGGAAAGGGTGGGTCCAAATTAAACCAAGACTCTCAGAGTTGTCACCACTCAGTTTTGTCCTGTTGTTATTCTGTTGTCCTGAAATATGATACAGTTAATTACCAAAGACGGTTAGCTAATTGGATTGTAAGCAGATGCTGGTGAAGAACCACCATTCCCCTTGGAAACCCAAAGCAGAGACTCATTGCAATTTCCTTTGAAAATAAATCCCAGAAGGTCATAATCTGTTGATGAAAATAGTCACCTGAAAGGGAAGAAGCAGCATTTTTCAGCATGTTTCACAATTCAGGCAACTGCCAACCTCTCAAACATTAGGATTGTCATTCCCACACCAGAAAATCCTTCAAAGACTCAAAAACCTTCCTTGGGAAACAGTGACAGTATGTGGAAGATGGAATATTTATCCATGAAGACCTAATATTTCCATCAAGGACAGGATGAGATGAGTACACAATAGTGTGACTAGGGCTCTTCAAAAGCCAGACCTCAGAGCTGAGAGGGAATTAAATCCTGCCATAACACTGACTATTCTGGAAAAGGATCGAGCCATGAGAGAGGGCTCAGAAAGCAGAAGGGCTCATAACAAAACATGAGCGTGTACACAGAGGGAGGAAGAGAAAATATAGCTGAATACATCTCAGGACTATTATTTAGAGTGACCTGACGTCTAGCACAGGGTGCAGTGAGTCAGACACCTGGCTTGAAACGTGAGCAGCAGAACTGAAAAGTCCACTGATAAACGATAAAAATAATTAAAAGCATATAGGAGTGAGCATAGCTGTTAGGACGTGGAGAAGAAAGGAGCTAAAAAGGCTGGACTTCAGACAATAACGTGGATAATGAGGGTAAAATAGATGCTGCTATTCATTGTGTATCAAAAGAGTGACAGACTGTTCAAAGAAACTGAAAAACAATACATTAAATGTGAGGGGAAAACAATATTGAAAGCACCCTGGAATTAAAAGCAAAACAGCAACTTTCAGAGTATCTTTGATCTAAAGATTTATCAACATACAGCTAAAGGCTTAGATAGTCATCCAGTAGCACGAGATCCCCGTTGAGCTGGGGCAGAGGAGGGTGCAAGACAACATCTTCTGAGCTGTTGCAATCAGTGATTGATTAAAAGAGGGACAATGGAGAGGTGGAGCTCATGCCAAAGGTCTCCATACCGAGCTGCAAATCCAGTTTACTACTGTGTGGCAATAGCTTCTCAACTTCTGACCCTGCTCTGCTCAAAATGGGTGCTAAAATTACTTGGTTAAGATTATTTTTTAACACTGACTGCTTTACTTGTGAGTCATCAGATCATCCTCATCCAGCATCTTCTCTCCATCAGCTCAGCTGGAGCTTTCATATCCACAGCAGAGCTCAGAGAGGCTTGGAGGGATGGGGTAATACCTGCATTTGGGGGGACAAATGACCCTTTTACATCCTGAGACACTTCACCAGTGCTACGTTGTACCCTGGACAGGAAAAATCAACATCAGTCCCCTTGCCCATGCTTGGAGCATCCTGCAGTCCCCTGCCCACTCGCTGGCTGCCTGTCAGGCTGCACAGCTTAATTACCCCGCACAGATGGCTAATGACTTTGTCCTCTCCTCGCTGATGAGCTGGAGAAGGACTGTACAAGTTTGCTTGTCAGCAGCGTGACCCTTTGGGCTGCTTTTTGTACAAAAGAGGCCCCGAGCACTCCAGCAGAGCAAAAATAAGAGGTGGACACTTTCCAAAGACATCGCTTTTGGGAGCAGCCACGACACAGTGGGTCACCATGGGTCATCATTTTGGCTCTACATCTTCCTCCTGTTCATTAGCATGTCCCTTATCCCTCTGTTGCCTTATTTGAGTTATGAACACGCTGTCTGACCCCAAGGAAAACACTAAAAAAACCCACTCTGATTTTCCCATGGCATGAATGGACACACATGGACATCCAAGGACATCTTCCTGCTCGCTAGCTCTTGTAGAAACATTGGGCTTTGTGTTATGACCTCAATCTGAGCACACACATGTGAAACACCAGTGCCAAAAAAAAGTAGATCACCACTCCTAAAAAATAAAGCAGTTTTATATATCAAGCAGCACTAAGTTTTTCTGGAAAACCCTGGGTGCAGGATAACCAGGGACAGAAATGGGATGTCTCCATGGAGCAGTGGGCTGGTTTAAATTCTCATTAGGTCATTACCTGCTGATTTCATTAGGCTGCCCACAGACAAAACATAATTGCTTAGTGGCTACTACATGGTGAATAGCCATTTCGGTTTATTAATGTTCTCATGGTTGTAAACCTGTCAGTGAAATTATTTTAAATATGCCTTGTAAAGTTTGTTCCTTGTCAAAGAAGGTGTCAAGGTTGATAGACTGGTGTTTGAAATTAACTCCCCAAGAAAAGGAGTTTTAATGCTGTTTAATAGCATTGGAAAATGTCCTGCTCTGAAATCCTCTCCCCAAAATCCAGGTGGACTTTTCTCCGTTGGAGCTTGTAGAAATCTGTGGAAGTTATAACTCTGATGTTCATTTTACAGCAGCATTTACAGACCAAGAGTCAAGATCAAGGCCATAAAATTCCACTGAAGCCCTGAGCTACCTCAGACTGCAGGAAAACTTGGATCCAAAGGTCTGTTTGGAGCCCAGGACTACTAAGTCCTCTTTAGTAGAGATCTGTTTTAAAGCTTAGCTTGCAGTGAAGACAGACCCTTAGCTTAATTTAGCTAAACATTCCCCCTGAGCTGACATAAATTATAGTTGCTCTGATAAAACTCATGGCATGTTCATTCCTAATTTACTCTTCCTACTTGTTATCTAGTTATCTTAACCCTTAGCACCACCCTTACTCCTTTCATAGCTCCCACTTAACTTATTACTATGCAGACACAAAGTCTACCTGAACGAGAGCTTTACCCAGCTCCTGCCAGAGCTAATGCTGAAGATATTTCAGTATATTCAATGCAGCTATTATCTCAGCAAAAGGAACATGCTCAATTTAGAATAAAAATTCTGCCAGAATCAGTATTTCTTAGTTTCACCCAAGCATTGGCTAAAAGCCTTCACTCAAAAGTTTTTATATCATTTCTAGCATTCGCTACACAGTCAATTATTAAAAGAGCCCTGGACCTGTCGTGCAGTCAGTGACAGTCTCTAGCATGTTTTTTTACTTTTTTTTTTTTCCATGTTTTCTTTAACAATATCTAACCAGGTGCCTTCTCTCTTTTAATCTCCCATTTAATCCGTTTACCATCATCTTTCACAGCACAACACATGATGCTTCCACAGCACCTCCCATGCATGAGCCTGCACCAGCCGCTAATTCATGATTCACCCACAAAAGCCAGCCCCCAGCCTTTACACTCCCACCTCTTCATCTTCCCATCCATGGAGGGGAATCAAGGTCAACCAGATGCAAATGAGGTATTTGAAGCCGAAGCATGACAGAGTGATGATTACTTGATGAGCAGAAGAGGAGCAAAAAGTCTTGACTGTGCCTCATTTATTAAATCACCAGCGGTTGCGCAAGGAAAATTAAGCCCAGAGCAGTGATGCTCCTCTGACCAGCTTCCCCATGTCATTGTTTCTGTCACTAAGACAAAGGCAGGCAGGTCACACATATCCTCTTACTCCAACTCCTGCTGTGACAAAAACATTGGGAAAAGAAAAAACAATAAATAACCATCAGGGATTTTCATCACACGAGCTCTGGATTTCCAGATTTCTTACAAAGGAGAAAGATTTGACAGGCAAAGAATATGAAGAGGAGCCTCAAATTCTCCAGAATATCAGTAAAAATATATTTGTGCATAAGATGATCTCCTGAGGTCCCTTCCAACCCCTACGATTCTGTGATCCCAGCACAAAACCTTATGGTGGTACATAAACACCACCCCAAGGAGCTGCCGTGTCCCTCCAAGCCCAGGTACCTGAAACAGGCACCTCTGTGCTGATCTAAACCAGTTCCTCCCCAAAATGAGATGCTAAATTTATCCCTGAAAAGCAGGATAATTTCATTCTTATCCTCTCAACAAAAGTCATTGCTTCACATTGAGATACATCCCACTAAAGTTGTGCTGGGGCATAAGCAGCAGCGAGGAAGGTGTTTAAGTGAGATGAGTTTAACCTCAGAGAGCTCCTCACTTCCTTGCAAAAGCTAAGACAAGAGGTACAGAAAGAATTAATACTCACATCACTGGCACCTAAACAACCAAAAGGCAAGAGAAAAGTTGACAGAGAATGAAGGAAATATAGAAAAACACACTAAGTAATAAAAGGTAAGAAAAATCTTTCAACTCCAATGGGAAAATGAAGGTAAACAATGTAAAGAAGCACATGGGTAATTAGAGGGGGAATAAAAGAAGCAACTAACAAATACTGAGCATGACACCCAAAGCCAAAACAAGCCCAGAGAGACAGGAAAGAGTTAAGCATGTGCTCCAAACAACAGGAGAAGCAAAGTGAGCTCATGTGAGAGGGCAACAAGAAGAAGAGACCACCTGAAGAAAGGAAAAAAAATGCCTTGACACCTCTTCCTAAGTAATCAATTCCTAACTCACTAGGTTTTTTTAACCCATAGTTTGTTGTATCATCAGATAGAACTACAGAAACATGAGAGTGAAGTTTCAGAGAAGCTTGGTTTATTGAGAATCTTTCTGCACAGTATGCAAGATGCATCATCATGCAACAGCGGGGTTGTGTCTGGGTTGTGCAACATCTCAGGGAGATCAAGAAAAAAAAAAGGAGAAAGAAGAAAGGTCTCAGAAAATACAAGTTTTCTCCCTCGTTCCTGCACAGACAGCTTTAGACCTGTGCTTTCCACAGGCTCAGCCAGCAATGAGCTGGGACATCGGCTGCGTTGCCTGGTGGTTATGACAAGTCAGGGACCTGCTGGGGATCTCAAGATAGCAGCATCATTTACAAACTCTGAGGCTAACGATGCAAATGATTCCATGCAGCTCTCATATCTTTAATTGCTTCTTTTCCTCGTCCCAGGGAAGCCAAGTTGCCCTAGTTACTACAAGCAACATTTTCTTCTTCCTCCCTACCAAATAACCAGCCCCCTCTTGGCAGATGTTCCCAGGGTTACCCAACGCTCATCATACTCATGCTAAGCAGAAGGGAACAGGTTCATTTATCACTAATTACACTGATTAACTTCCCCAGCCACTGATTTCAAGAGCCCCAGCATGCCTCAGGTTACAAATGATCACAGAAGGAGAAAGCTCCACTGAATTAAGCTGCAGACACACCACTCCCCTTCGCTGTCAAATACACCTGGCTGTTCTTTCCCTGCCTTGTGAAAATCCCCCATAAAATACAAGTTATGAGTTCCCTGAGCACCCATGGGAGAGCTGGCAGGGTGCTGCCAAGGTCCACGTTACCAAACTACCTGGGACATTTGTCATCTCCCTTTGCAAAGGCAACATCTCAGGAAAACAAAATGT
This sequence comes from Antrostomus carolinensis, assembly GCF_000700745.2. NCBI lineage: Eukaryota > Metazoa > Chordata > Aves > Caprimulgiformes > Caprimulgidae > Antrostomus > Antrostomus carolinensis. The sequence goes on along the minus strand of NW_010317140.1, from coordinate 21,209 downwards.
TTCTCTTGTTCCTCCCAAACCTAAAATCATATCAAACTTCACAGCTTCAGAGATCTATTTCTATTTAATAGCCACATTTTTTCAAGGAAACAAATATAGCAAACCCTCTTTTGTTTGCATCCAACTCTTCAAAAATCAACACACGCTCTTCAGAAAGGGCTGCCACCTCCTTGTCTTGTTTTTCCCTATTTGTTGGAATATTTTCTTTCTGTTGTTGTTGTTTGTAGCAGGATATTTATACATCTGTCTGAGGTTGCTTAAAATAGTACGATGAGATACCAGGGTGCTAGGGATGGAAAAATCTCCTTTTGCTCATCCAGTGTTGCTGTTGGAAGTCTTCAGTCTCACCCCTCTGGTGGGATGAAATAAATGCTACTAATCCTTTTTTTTTTAAAAAATATCAGGCATCTAACTGACACTATTTTAAGACTAAAAAAGCCAGTTTAATCAAACCTCTGCTATTTTCCCTTTTCTCTCTTCCACAATTTATGACAGGAGAGAGAGTTTGTGTTGGGAACAATGTTTTCAAACCTCTAAAAATAATATAAAACTGTTCTGCCACATTCTGGGTTGTTCCAGCTTCAAAATGCATTAGGAGCTGTGGTTGCTCAAGGAGTTGCAGTAGTCATGGTGGGACTTCTACCCAAAGGTACCAACCCAGTGAGAGGTTGCTTCTTCCCAGGAGGCAACAACTGCATCCCCACCTCCCCTATAGCACTGGAGGGAGTAGGAGAAAAATTGCCTCATCTTTCAGATTTCAACCCCAAAAATATTTCCCAGAGGAGCATAGGGAATTAAAAACTAATCTTCAAACCTTTGCTGAAATATTTCTCATCCTGTGCTGTAGGCTCCCACTCCATCACCACCGTACTCCTGTTGCATGAAATCTTGCAAAATCAGGTTTCTCCCTTCGTGTTTGGTTAGCCACAGCACATTGTTTGTACATCTGCAGGGACAGAAGGTAACTGGACAGTAGATACAGGGTGGGGATAAAACAGAAAATAAATTGTGAGCAACAAATAATTATTTAATAGCTGGTTTCATTGCTGATAATCAGAAAAAGCAACGAGGTTCTGGATGAGGCTTTGAGCAACCTGGTCTAGTGGAAGGTGACCCTATTGATGGCAGGGGGGTTGGAACTGGATGAGCTTTAAGGTCCCTTCCAACCCAAACCAGTCTGTGATTCTATGTGATAACCAGGGTCTTTGTTGTACCTCATGTGGATACTAGTGAGGTTGGGAGCAAAATAGTCAGTGATTTGAAAGAGTTAAGCTATGTCATGATAAGGGTATGGAAGAGAAATTAATTAATCCTGACCAGATGTAAAGTTATAGCCCCCTGGCCCAGGAGCAACCTTCAAAGCAGCACAGGGAGGCAAACCTGGCACCTCCCAGCAGCAATCCATCAATCTCCAGGTCAGAGCACTCCTTTAACTCCTAACTATTTATTTTTAAAGCACTTTTGCCATCTTGATGCTGAGCCATGAAAACAACGATGGGAGCAGACGGGGAGCGGTGTCGGAGGGTGCAGAGTCACGTCGTGTGTGACAGGTTCTCGCTGTGCAGCTGTTGGCAGGAGCTGGATGCTGCATGGTCTGGGACACTGCAGAAATACACAGCCTTGGGTGCAGCTGTGCAGAAATCCCTCCTGACCTTTCAGGTTTCCAGACTGGGATTTGTCTCTGAGATGGTAGAAGGGGAGGGGGTGCAGTGGTGACGGCCAAATCTTGATGTAATGTCATTGTCCCCAGGCTGTGGCACCCACATAACTAATGCCAACATTCAATTTCCCTTTTCCCCCCTTTCCTCTCCTCTGTTTTCCCCTCTTTCCAAGAAATGACTGTTGAGGTTTACAATGCCAAACTCAAGAAAACATAAACCAAGCCCCACTTACCAGAAACAGACTTTTGACTGGGTTTAGCTGCAACCACGGGTAGAGCTGGGCTCAGGATCACCAATATATTTGCGGGTTTTGCTCTACACCACCAGCCTGCCTGGGTTCAGCTCTGTGCAAAGGGAGACAACAGCTCCTACACCCTGCTCATTATCAAATGGCAAAACCTGGGTGAGAATGACAGACAAAAGACGAAGAAAAATAAGACAATATTAATCAGCTCAGAGCAGGGAGGTCAGCACACCACCACCCCCTCTACTTTTACTAATTTTAAACATTTAGAGACAAACCTGGGTCTAACACTACCATTTCTCCTTTCTCTTTCTGATACCATTTCCCAACTTAATTTCCCGCTGATCCAACTCAGCACTGTCCACACAGACCAGCGGGGAAAAACACCACGAGGTGTTACACAGACTGACGTTCCCTCTGAGACCACCTCTGGTACAAGCATAACATGACTTGATCCTCCTAGTTAAAGGTCTGAAGTTAATTGGGATGAATTTGCTCCTTGGACTTTCTAATAGCAGTAAATGTCAGCATTTGTAATCCCTGTTCTACAGGCACCAAAAGAGATTAACCCCCCCCCTCAGCACATCTTTAATTAACACCTACCTGCAGAGAGCTACAAGGGATGAACGGACTGACAGAGAAATAAAACACTTGGCGTTGATAGTCTGGGCTGAGACCAAGGAAAAAGGTTTTTAACACCAAGGAAGGAGGGTTTTAATACTGAATTTTAATACTAAGCTCATTCACCAAGAAGAACAATAAACCTAATGAAAGCTTTAGGTCTCCTCAACCACCACAAACATGTATTGCAAAGGTTTGCTCCCAGATTACAACCGACTTTTATTAGTAGGTTCAGGACTTTAATATTGTTCCTGGTTAAGATGAGAAGATAATATTTCAAGACAAGCTCAGCATGGTTTCTGCAACACGCAGCATGAATGTTGAGATACAAATATTTAGGCCATGCAAACTGATACTTTTTCACCCCTGTGTAAAGATAATTATTAGTACATCACCAATGTACCGTGCTCTTCTCAGAGCTGTCCCTTCTGCCCAGTCCTCCCGTGTCCCTTTGCAGTTCTCACTCCCAAGCATGACTGATAGCATTAAGCAGCACAGGGCATTTCATCCCAGATTTCCTTCCTCTTCTCCTCCTGAGCCATCTTCAGACACAGTGTGTGGGCACCTCCTGACAAACCGACAGCAGCAGCATTAAAGTGTCACCTTGTTGACACCCAGGTGCATGTCACAACTTCACATCAAGAGCAGCGAACAAATGATTCACATCAGGTCCCACACACAGCCCATGGGGACCTTGTGTGGTTGTAACTCCAGCACAAGCCCTGGTGCACGGGTGAAACCCAGTCAGTGGCACCCAAGGGACAAGGTGGGATCTGTCCGAAGTGTGATGCTGCAGGGATGAGGCGTCCACAGGTAATCATGGAATGGTTTGGGTTGGAAGGGAACTTTCAAGGCCATCTAGTCTTTGCAGCTCCTTGATGAGGCCCTTGAGCATCCAAGCTTGATGCACAAGTCATAACCCAAGACCACGCAGCCATGGGATGCTGTGACTAAACTCAAATCCACGGCAAGGAGATGAGTCCAATTACAACACTCTTCAGGTCTGAACTAACATCTGAGCAGAGTTCCTCTGCATGACACACATTAGTTGAAGCAGAGGTAGCTCAGAGCTCCCTAACACAGCAACTTACACCCATCCCACTTCCTGAGGACTTGGAAAGAAATTTATTTCCTTTAAGCAACTCCTTGCAGAGTTGCTCCACCCAGAGCAGCTCCTCAGAGAGTAAAGCTTGGGGACAGGAGCACTGCAGTGAGTCACCCTTGATCACTCCAGCCCTTCTGCTGCAGGAGATGGCCTCATTGCCCAGCTCAGCCATCTATGCTTTTTTAAAAAAATCAGTGAGTGACTGAGTTGTAATGACAGATAATTAGCAGGAGCATGAAGTGCCCCAGCCAGCTCTCCAGTCGCTCTCCAAAATGGCCCATCTCAAGGGGTTTGCTATTTGATACCAGCAGAACAAAGAGCTGATTGCAAAATGTGGGATTTTTTTTTTTAAAGTGCATGAGACAAAATACAGCCATTTAGCAGCTGGAAATTGCCCTGATCTCCATGCAGAGGAGGGGGTCATTCAACAGCACAAACATCACTTCTCTGCAGGATATTTTGGCTGCAGCAGCAAGGGACAATAACAAGGACTCCCCTGGGACCCTTGTGCAAGGTCCCAGTGTATTGCCTGCTTCTAGAAGAGGGATGACAGGAGTCCAAGACAGGCACTTAGAAGAAAAAGTTGTGCTAAAAATGTTGAGGAACTGTTCATCTGCAGAAAGAGCCAGACTTGCTCTGGAATCATTTCCAGGATTAGATGAAAGCAGCCCGGGTGTTATTACCCATTTAACGTTTAGACATTTCAACTACTTCCCAAAAAGAAAGAAGCACTCAAGGTACGTGGGAAAGACCAAGAAGGTGATAAGTCTTTAAACACATCTGACTCAGGAGATGCTTCTCCATGCCAGCAGGATCTCATCCTTGTACCAAACTGGGAACATCTGTTCCTGGTCACCTTTAGACATGGGGCAGGGACTGATCGTACTGTTCGTTGGGATCACTTCACCATCTGCAATAACACATTCACATCCCATTGCCATTTACGTAGGAATTTCAGGAGGACACTACACAGGAATTGTCAATTCACTGAGAAAAACATTAATTTGCTCAGTCTCAATCCCCACAGTGCTGCAGATGACAGTAACCCAGACACTACATTTAATATTTTGCCTGTGTGCCTTGTTTCCCCATCCCCCACCCCCAAAGTCACCCCATGCTCAGATTCCCAAGGTAATTAAAAGGAGCATTAGGAGCAGGGATGGGTGATATATGCAAGTCCAAAGCTCAGCAAAATTTCTCTGTGCTGAACTTTCCAGCCAAGGAGGGAGGAAAAGCCTGCACAAAAGAGGTATGAAGTCAAGGCAATAATCAAATTTAGGTGTAATGAGAAAAGCTGGAGAGGTTTTCAACAGTCAGAACAAGATCAGCAGCTCTGGGCACAGGAGGAACACAGCATTTCCCACGCTGTAATGAATTCACAGTGCAAATTGCATCTCAAATCCTTCTCTCCAGTTCTGGGGCCCATTCAGCTGCCAACGTGGTGCTGAATTTTTAAAGCAAAGTACAGGCTGGTAGGAGAGGAGGTTTGTAAATAAAATCAGAGGACAGCTTGGAAGCACCAACCACTGCAAAGAGCAGCAGAGCCAGAGCCCTGGGGTGCAGAGCAGCCATCCAACACACACCCAAAAGTCCAAGAAATTAAGAGCTTCATCACTTGTCTCCCCCTGACAGGAGATACAGAAGATGCTTTACAGAGTCCTCACCTCCTCCAGGCTGCATCAACAGGTAGGAGAGCATATGGATGAAGGGTTACACCATCTTCTGCTGCCTTTTCCATGTCCTACCTCAAATGTCTCCAAAAGCTGATGCTATGGAGTCTCCCCAGAGCCCCAGATTTGCTTGGTCCCTGCAGGATTCCAGCACTGAGGAGCACAAAAGGAGATGGAGGTGCTCACAGAGACCAGAGATGCAATTACTGTCCTGGGTGCACTTCACTGACCTTCAACGAACTGCTCCTAAAATCATTGAAATCAACCCCTTTGACAACATCAAGCCAATATCAGAATGTCAGAGCCCACAAATGGTTGGAAATGTCATTTCTTAGTGTTTCTATCCCAGTCTCCCACCCCATGGTGCCATTGCAGGGGGTTATCCCATTACTCAGCAGCCACAGCAGGGCTTGGCAATCTGCTTCTGATGGATTTTTAGCACTGAGCAAATACGAGGCAGCTTTACTCAGTCCACAATAAAAGCTATTTCAGCTAAATCAGATAACCTTTTTGCTCTGACTCTGGCCAGGCAATAACTGCTGCCAGGTCCCTATGCTAAGGCTACCTTGATGTCAAACTGCCATCGTTTCCTCATGAAGCAGAGCTGATGGTGTCACTTAACAACCCAAGTTCTCAAGGAAAAGGCAGTCATGCCCCAAGGCACAGCTTCTGCAACAGGAACAGCCCCAGCCTAGCCAGCATCCCTCTCCTCCTGCAAATAGGAGCTCAGCAAACAGCAAATCCTTCCTTTTCTCTCTGTGAAAGGAGCAACTCAGTCCTCCAGTTTCCCTCAGATTCAGCTCTGCCTCCAAGGATGATGGGGACATGCCAAGGAAGGAGAGTGATTAATGGGCCTGCCCTGAGTGGGATGGGGACAAGAAGGATTCAGCAAGAACATGTTCACAGCCCAGAAGACAGGGATGGCCCAGCAGAAAGACAGCAGATGCCAGGACACCTCACCAGGGTGCTAGGGTCCCAGGCAGCCAAGCAGGCACTATACTAGTTAAACCAGGCCAGGGATTGCTTCCCCAATCTTTGTCTCCTTCCTCTGCCACCAAATTATTTATTTTCTAGATGATTTTAATTCACAGAGAGCTCCTTTCCAGGGTGTCAGACACTTTGAATATAGACAGGTCTGTTTGATCCTCAGGACTTGCTGATATCTCCTCTATCCCTTCTTTCACCAACAAATAGGAGATAACCTATACAACAGGGGCTTAAAAACTTTTTTTAAAAAGCATCAAAAGAAGTGAAAAGTCATTTACTTACATTCCTTCCACTCCAGTAGCTCACACAGTGGCAGAGCTGGGGTGCAGGTGATCTTCTCATGAATATTATTCCTACCTGGATCCTCTTTAACATGCCTGCTTCTTCCTCCACCCATGAGTAGAAAAGATATTTGGAGAAGGGAAAATACAACCAAGACATCTTGGTTTTTGGTTCTATGGTACAAGGAACAGTAAATGAGTTACTTCACATCATATTTATTTTTCCCACATCATTGCTGCAGGTTAACCCCTGAGTGATAAATGCCCACTCAGAAGAGAAAAGGATCCATTCATTGCTGAGCACTGCAAGCTCCTCACTGAGAATAAATTGGAGGGCAAAGGTTTATAGTCTCAGAAGGATGATGGGCAATGCCTCGTCCTCCATCATCCTGTGTTAGGGAAGGATGTGCCAAGCACAGCTCTTGTTTGTTCACTTAAATAAGGCCATAAATTATGAATGAAACCTTGTCCAGTTAAAACTGGGCAGTCCTAAATATTAAGTTTCAAAACTGAATTCAAATTACCAGAAGGTTACATTTGTTTCATTTTACATACAAGATTCTTCCATGTGAAAAAAATCCCTGGGAGCTGTATAATCGCATTTCCAAGCTGTAAATTCAGAGCAGCCACAAAGACCACAATTGCAGAGGTGTAACGAGCAGTAGAAGCAGCAAAGAGAACAGACATTTTTAAGGAGATGGAAATTGAAGGCTGGGGTTTCAGGAAGTTCCATAAATTACTACCTGCCAAGTCTTTCTTTTCACCTGCATGGCCATCACTGAACATACTCACAGATAAAATGCATCCATCCAGCTGAAAACTGGGGCTAGAAGCCAATAAATCTGCACATTGTCTGAATTTAATTGAAGGACAACATAATTAAATGAGCTGCCTCACAGTAGAAAGGTCTGCTGGACATCAGGAATGGTTGAAGCCAACAGAGAGACATAGTCACGCTACAGAGTTTTCTGACAAAACCCCTTATAACCCAAAGACAACATTTTATCCAGTGGAGCTGGCAGTAACCAGGTGCTGTAATTCAGTTGTTGACAGCAAATGAAGATCATCTTGGAGCTTATTTGGTCCACTACATCTTTTTTTTCTTCCTGAAAATGTAATTGCATCTACTCTTCGGAAGAAAAAAATTACTGCTTTGAGTGGTTCAAGGCAGAGTTTCTTCCTATACCCACTTGTAATCAGTCACCAAGAGAAATATTTTCTCAGAAGATCTCTTCAAAAATTTGGAGTTATTTTTAACATAAATAATTTGTTGTTTTGTTCCAAACAATAAGGGAATTCAATTGGGCTCCGTTAGCTTTAAAGAAAGTGTTTCTCCCCAGTCCTTCAGAGAGAGGAGCAAAATGCCTTATTGCAGAAAAAAACAAGTGATGAAGAAATTTCTTTCCCCCTGAGCTGCACAATACTGAGAGCCAGTAAAAAAAAAATCCAATTTTCAGTTCTTGTAAAGGAAAAACTCTGAGGATCAGAGCTGTTGGAAAGACACAGTGGGAGAAGCAGGGGGTCTACTGGGGCTTTCTTCAGGCAGACTGGAGAAACACCATCCAATTCAAGCAAAACCAGTGAGAATTCCAAACTCCATCCCTTAGAGCAGAAATAAATCAATTTAACCCAAATACCTTTCAATTGTAAAGAAGTCAGAGGCTGCAGGTATCTCCCCAAGCTCTGCTGAGGCACCAAGTGTGAAGCAAATAACTTCTGTGCGACCAGACCTTCTGCCAGCCAGGCAGCAGCTCTCTGGCCATGAGGCAGGGATGCTGCCCTGGGAAACTGTCTGCATCAGCCATGGGACTCAAGATCTGTCTCTACAGCCCTTCCCCACTTCTAAAAAAACTCCACTTTCCAAGTCTTCAGTTTGGTATTTCACTTCTCCATCTGCCTGCTGTCACCAGGCAGCTGCTCCACATCTGCACCCTTCTGATGGGCACTAAGTTTCTCCTCATTTCCAGCCTAAATAGCAAGGTTCTTCCATTCATACTTCTGCAAACCTTGGGGTTTTGTACCTAATTTGCTCTTCCTCTCCCTGGCACACACTGACACGCACAGGGTGCCAAGGCAAAGAGTATTTCATTGCTTCAATTATGCCATTGCTCCATCTTATTTTCTTACCAGATCGTTGCATGGATTTGGTGCTGGCTCAACACTCAGAGCCTTGACATCACCAAATCAATAGTTTTCCTATTGATCTCCCCAGGTTTTGGTTCAAAACTATAAAGAAAAAAAAACCCACCAAAACAAACAAAAACCAGCAAAGCAATTCCAAACAGAGGCCCTAGAAAGCTAATAAAATGCCTCATGCCTGTGTTTGCTGCAGGGAAGGATCAGATTCCCTGTTTAGTGCTGCTCATTAAGTCATTACAAACAATTAAAGCAGCAGAGGAGAGGACGACAGAGGTATCATTTCCAGCTCCCCAGCCTGCCTCTCTGCCCCCCAGCATCAATTTCATAAAGTATAAATCACCCAGCGGGAACCCCTCAGCAATTGATTTCCTACTCAGGAAATAGAGCAGGCAGATGTCCTGATTTTCCTGGTAAGAAAGGGAGATGAAAAGGAAAATTGGCTGCAATGTCAAATCTGCCCCTGGCAGGAGGCTCCTGCAAGAACAGGTTTCCATGGGGTGAAAACTCACTGTAGATGCCCAAAAGAACAAGTGAGCATAAGGAGATCTCATGGGTGTCTAGAACTTCCTCCCAAGGGGCAGAGGAGGGGCAGGTGCTGATCTCTTCTCTCTGGCCACCAACGAATGCCAGGAGCAGAGGGAATGGCAGGAAGATGTGGCAGGGGAGGGTGAGGTTGGCCATGAGGAAAAGGTTCTTGAGGCAGAGGGTGGTGGAGCACTGGAACAGGCTCCCCAGGGAGGTGCTCATGGCACCAAGCCTGACAAGATTCCAGCAGCATTTGGCCAAGGCCCTCAGGGACATGGTGTAAATGTTGGGACTGTTCTGTGCAGGGACAGGAGTTGGACTCCATGATCCTGGTGTGTCCCTTCCAGCTCACATTTGATGATCGTATAAGTGACCCCTGTGAGGACAGATCCCCCATTCAGGTTCCATCTTTGCTCATAGATGAGGTCTGTGTCTGCTGTGAGAGGGTCCTGCTTTTACACCATCTAACAAACAAGTCACACAGAGACAAAGGCACAGGAACACCTGGGGGTGAGCTCCACTCCCCACGGGCACATCCTGGATTTGGCCAGGATCTGAGAAACATCCAAGAAGCTGCTATTTGGGTATTGTGCACCTGGCTTTGGATTGTAGGAGGAGAAGTCTCACGGTTGTGTTTCATGCTGATGTGATACAGGTTGGGGAAAGAATCTCACAGTCATGCTACTATGGGGAGTTCACTCAAAAGTCAACTCTAATTTAAAGGCTTATGGTTTAAGCCTTTGTATATCACATGGGAAGCAACAAAACAGCCAAGACAAAACAAACCCATTTATCAAGCCCATCCCCACATCTCCTGGACTCACTTGAATTCTCAAGAGTGTTAAAAAAGCCAACCTGTTTTCTAAGAACCGTCTGTAGTCGAAACATGAATGACAGACACAATCAGCCACCACAAAAACACCTCTTGGCAGGTGAAGGATCCCACCAGCAGAGATTGGAGATGATCTCTTACCAACAATGATGTCAGCTCAATTGATGCTCGCTCACTATTTGGGTCATTTTTGTTGCTTTTACATTAACACCACGTCTCACACAGCAATTTTGTTTTCCCTCCCTGCAGCTGCATGAAAAAGGTCTGCTGATCACCTGTCATTTCCTCACTGCTTTCTGCCTGACACTGTTTTTCTTTTATATAACAGATAAAATTGAGCTTGCTTTCACTCTGAAAAGGAGCCTGTAAACTTCTACTGATTTCAATACAGCCAATGCAATCACCAAATCTCCATATTTCAGGTGCCTCAGGGCAACAAGGAAGGGAAAAACTGAGAGCAGAGGTGGGAACACCAGCCACAGGTAACAGCATCACACTCTGCCTCTCTCATGGGTGTTTTTCTTTCCAACCCAGAATATCCCCTGTCCCTTGTAGGGTTGTAGAAGGATCCTGGCTACCCCAGCACAATGAGGAGCAAGC
>NW_010317140.1:0-10520 GCF_000700745.2 Antrostomus carolinensis | reverse complement strand
GGAATGTTGCACAGGGAAAACATGGGAGATGCTACTACAGCCCAAAAGCTCTTCTCACCTTAAATCTTGGTCAGATAACAGGTAGATTCAAAGTCTCAAAAATAAAAAGCACCTCTATTCCTGCACAACCTGGCTGCTGAACATGGTGTTATTCAGCTGAGCCCATAAACCTGTGAGAGGACGGGCACTGCTGGCACCTGGTTGAGGAGTAATGAGCTCATCACACCCTCCCTGTAAATTAGGATGTATTGAGATGTGTCTCTGCAGGTTCCTTGGCAATCAATTACACAACTACTCGGCAGTTCTCTAGGACTCACTAAACAACACAAAAGGTTATTGATGCAGCTGGAGAGTGTTTCTGTACAGCATGTGCTCCCGTACCTCCTGACATCCGAGGTGGAGAAATACATCACTTTGTATTTACAAGAAGAAAACAATTCTTATTACCAAAAAAAAAAATCAACTTCCCAGCAAGAAGCCTTGCTGAGAGTTCACAGAAGTCGATGGAAACAAGCCATTTACAAGGAAATAATTTTTCTTCATCTTCAAGTGAAATTGAGAAGCAGGTGGAGATGGAGAGGTCTCACAGAGCCTGAGTGTGTTCCTTATTGATAAAGTGACAGATATTACTGAGGATCACTGGTATTAAGAGTAGAAAGACTTATTTGGTCATAACTGAGCCCCTCCAACACAAACCACCTTCTGCTCAGTCAGCTCTTGTCTGAAATTACTCACCTGGCAGGAGGCTTTGCATGGCCCAGGGAGCTTTATGCTTCTGAAGTTATTCCCAGTGGAAAACGCAGAGGTGTATTTTTATTTCTTTTTTCTGCTTCTCCTCCACAAACATCTGAAGCATCTTCTTTATGTCATGGTTGTCTAATTAAATTCCTATCAATAGGATTTCAGATGGGACCTCATTTTCCCCAGCACGCTGTGAAAAACCTCAGTCAATGACCTGGAAGCTTCAGTTCCCCAGGGAATTCAGTTTTGGGGGTTTGCTTTAAGGCTGCCTGAGATTTGGGGTTCAACTTAGATTTTAAAGGGAGAAAAAAATCAGGTCCAACTCTACTCTCAAAAGACTTAGATTGATCCAGAAGATTAATTTCCCTTGCTGCCAGATGTGGTTAAGGAGGATGAGGCAGCAGCATCCCAGCAGCATGTAGAGCCATGGGCAGGACATGCAGCAGGACATCTGTCAGGACATCCTTCACCCACTGCTCCTGGCAACACCAACACTACAAGGGCAGAGCCAGGCTGCTACCCAGCACCTCCAGCAGCTGCCCTGAGCCCTACACACTCCACAAAGGAGATGGGTGGCATCAAAAAGTCCCCTTCCAGAAACCTTCCTGTCTCAAAGGGCTCTGGTCTGGACAGACTCAAAAAATAAACAAAGTACAGAGTCACTTCCAACCCTAGGGGAAAAAAAAATGCTGGAGAATAAAAGCATCCTGGAATGAAAGTGAAAATTCCTCTGGAACAAGGCTGCTTGAAGTCAGATTAAAAAAATAAACAAACAAATAAAGCAGGTGTTGAAAGAAGCTGCAGTGTTCTGCCTGAGCTCTTTACAGCCTCACAAATACAAACAAATTGCAGCCAGAATGGCACCGTGTCCTTGCTCATCCGGCCATGGGTACACTGCCAGAGCTCTACTAATTACCACAGTGCTGGTAATTAATAGAGCACAGCAGAGGCTCTCTGACAGCACGGGCTCCTTGCTGGGAGCCTGGCAGCCTCTTACAATGCCACTCACCCTCCACAGCTGGGTCACACCTCTGGGAACATCCCCAGGGCTGTGCCAGCACCATGGGGCTGGGGATGTCCTGCGGAAGAGCCAGGGTCTCCAAAAGCTGCTGGGAACCAGTGCTGACCCATAGCAAGAGCTTCACAGCCTCCTTCCTGGCTGTGGGAAGGGAGCCAACAGCTCCAGCCCACCCATCCACCACCTCCCAGTACTACAGCTTTTATTCCCCATCATCTCTGGTCTAAGGAAATTACTCATACAGCATTTGACTTAATTGCTCCCTGCAGAGGTGGAGATGGGACAGGTATTGGTACATCCCTTGCCTGACAAAACCAGGCCTTTTATAAGCAAGACTCATCACTGATTTTCTTCAAAGCACTTCTAGTACCACTTTTCCCTCACTCCAGCTTGTGGCAAGTTGGATCCATCACCATCTTCTGGATCCATTGCAATCAGCATCATCACTCAGAGGCACTTTTCACCCACAACTCACCAGTTCCCTGATGCAGATGTCTGCTCCATCCTCATCACCCAGAAAAATCAGTACCTACACCCTTCTCCTGGTTCCCAGGGGTGGCCCACAAGGTGAGCACCATCATCTTCTATATCTGTGTCTAAGAAGGATTGCTGCTTAGGGGACTGTGACACATGACAGAAGTCATGAGCAGAGCATTTTGGGACTGCACAGGGCTTGTGGGATGGAGAGGGACTTTTGACAGGTGGTGATAGAACAAGGGGTGATGGCTTTAAACAGGAAGAGGGTGAGACACTGGCCCAGGTTGGCCAGAGAAGCTGTGACTGCTCCTCCCTGGAAGTGTTGAAGGCCCAGTTGGATGAGGCTTTGAGCAACCTGGTCTAGTGGAAGGTGTCCCTGCTGCTGGCAGGGGGGGTGGGACTGGATGAGCTTTAAGGTCCCTCTCAACCCAAACCAGTCTATGATCTGCCTAAGCCAGCCTGTCTCACTTTGACTGGGAAGGGTCAGGAAGTAGGAGGAGACATCCCAGCTTGTGCTCAGAGGGGGACACTCAGCACAAGGGTAATGAATCAGCTCAGGTTTCTCCTTTCCAGCTCACCCCAACACCAACCAGCTGCCCCTTTGCTGAGCCAGCACCACACCAAGGAGGAGAGGGTGGTTCCTGGGGGATGCCATGGCCAACATCTCTGCATCCCTGGGCTGGGACAAGGGCAGCTTTGGGGAGACTCAGCCCCAAGGCAGAGGTCACAGCACAGTGACAGTTATCCTCCAATAAAGAACCCGACCAGGCACACCAGCTTCACTCACCAAAAGCCATCACTTATTGACCCTGTGATGTAATCAGCTCTGGATATTAACCTGCAGAGCTGCACCACCTTTTGAAAAGCTTGTACACCTCATACAAATAAATCACCCTAATGACCAACAACTGCAGGATAGTCAGCAGAGAACATTTTGTTTTGGTGAGCAAAGAATATCGATTGTGTATCTGTGTCCTTGACTCCCTGACAGCAGCCAGAGCCCAAGAAAACAGGATTATCTCCCTAGCTAATCCCTCCAGGCACATCAAGCCTTCTGCCTTAGACAATAGCCCTTCAGCCAACATGTCCTTGCTGGAGGGCTGAAGCATCTCAGGTGGCTTGGATGGCATCACTCACACAGCTGGTGGGGAAATAATCCCATCATCTGAACAGACATTTTTGCAGTTCTCTCTAAAGGTAACCCAGGCAAAGAAAGCTTCTGCCCTGCCTGTCCCCAGAGAGCTGTGAGCCATAATGATGGATGGCCTTTGTCTGGAGTCAGCAGCACATCAACTTTATGAAGGCAATAAAAGCACCATTGATTTAGCCTTGCAAGGGATTTCCTCCTCCCTGATTTACTGCCTTTTCATTCTGTTTGCACAGCTGACTCAACCTGCACAGTGTGAACATGGGTTTCAAGAGGCAAAGTCCATCTCCATGGTGTGGATTTGCTGGGGATAGAAACTCCATCCCTCTTGCACTGTGCTGGTGATGGAGCTGCCCACACAAGAGCAGGTCCAAGTGGCTCAGAGGGAAAATACAGCTTGTGTCCTTCATAACAGCCACTTGCTTGATTTTCAGGGCTTTGTGCCCCTGTAACACTTATAATGAAGTGGAAGTGACACCCAGCCAGAGAAAACAAGATGAATACAACCCATCTCAGCTTTCCCTCCAGGCACTCCCCATTTCACATCATGCCAACACACATGATGCTTCTCCTCTGTGCTCAGCCACCAGCTGTGGTCAGATCTGGAGCCAACAGAAGGGAAAGATTTTTGTCTTTGTTGCTGGAGGAGCTCCTGCTGCAATGGGATTTCACGCATGAATTTACATCTGTTTGCAATTGCTTTTCCCAAAGGAGGTGAGTTTTACTGCAAATCTGTTAGAGGAACTCAGCGAGGAGGACAGCTCAGAAAACAGGCTCCACGCGTTTGTCTTGGGGATAGAAAAGAAACAAAAGCCCCTCTACTCACACCAGATGAGGAGATTACATTCTTAGTCTTCATCTCATCTCTGACGACTTTGTTTTAATCAAACACATCCTAACCAAGGCACGAAGGAGACTGTACTCACTATGGATAATGAGAATTAAGGTGGCACAGGCAGCCTGGGATGGATGCTGCCCCAGAACAGGGCACAGCCCACACATGCTCTGCAACAGTAGAGCCAGCCCTACAGCCCTCCAGAGTCCCATTCCCACAGGAATATGTCCCAAAACAAGCAGCACCTGAGCACAGAGCCACTGGCCGAGGCAGCATGACAGCCAATTCCAAGATAGCACAGTTTGGGGAGTGGAAGGACAGCTTTCACATTCTCCTAGACACCCAAGAGATGTGCTTTATGCCGAAAACCAGACAGCCACAATGGATGTATTTTCAATGCAAATTCCTTTTACACCCTTTCACCCCGGAGAATAGTTACTGATCAGTAACTTTAACATCACATTCTCCTGAAATTCTCTATCTTCCAGTATTTTCTTCTCTTTGACAAAGACAACAGCAATTCCTGGATAACTGCTTTTCCCCTACAGACCCATCAAACCCTTCCTTCCCTTACAACTACTTACAAACTGTGCCAGCTTTCCCAAAACAGGCAAGAGGAAAGCTCTGGGGGTCTTTCATCTGAAGAAATATCATCCATATCATTCTTATGGATCTTCTTGGGCCATCTTTAATTCCTGTTTAATTTTGCTTAAGCTTAACAGCTGGGCAGATCTTGGCTGAGATACAGAAAATCTCTGTAAGAGTTGTACACTGGGTATAAAAAAAAAAAATCACCGTCTTGCTGGAAAGTCAGTTATACCCATGGCCTTGAGTTCCCTCCCTGAGGGCAATGAAGTGTTTTGTTCCCACCCAGTTACCAGTGCACAGTGATCCTGCCAGAAAAGGGTAAATGTCTACAGAAGAGGAGCAAAGTCAAACACAGCTCTTGGCTCCGTGGTTTGTTTAAGAGGAGGTGACCCGCTCAGTTAAGTGACACCGCACGCTGCCAGGCACAGCACTGAGGGATGCTCGTGTTTTCTCTCGCCTGGTATTGAAACAAAGGTCAGGCAACCTGCAGCTGGGAGATGTGTTTAAGAGACTAAAGGAGACTCAAAAACCCTCGATTTTTCCTCTTTTTCTAGGGACAGGATGGTAAAGTGATCCGAGATTGCTGCTGGCTTTGCTGGATAACCTGGGGTGTGTTTCTGTCGAGCTTCACAGGACTCCTGCATCTTCTCATGCACATCTGAAGGATTTAACTGCACTTCCAAAGCTGGACCAGAAACCCAGCTGGGGAAAACCCACTGATCTCCCCAGAGCAGCTGAAACCAGCACAGATCTGGCAAGGTACATCTGTTTATTTGTTCCTTTTGAGTGCTGTAATGTTGCATACTCTCCTCCCATCCCCTCCCCTCACACATGTCTGTGCATCTTCCTTTGTTAACACCAGCCAGCCTTCCCTATGGAAGCAGTTTAACCCTTGCCATCACTTCCCACCATTTCACACACCCCTCAATCAGCCAGCCCTGGGTGCTGGCTGTGCCCCTCAACATCTCCTTTATTCCTGAGGAGAAGAGCCTTGGAGCATCAGCTGCTCACCAGAATCTACCTTATTTATTATTTAAATAGCCCTGCAGAGAGAAAACTTTGGTTTTTCCCCCCTCCTTTTCAAGTGCCAATCGCTCAGCCATGCAAGGCACACACAGAGGAACCGTGTAGATGTGATTGCAAAGCTGGGTAACAACGTCAGCATCCCAGAGACCCTCCTCCAACTCGGAGCAGAGAGAAGCAGCTCCACAGTGCATCTACCTTATTTATTATTTAAATAGCCCTGCAGAGAGAAAACTTTGGTTTTTCCCCCCTCCTTTTCAAGTGCCAATCGCTCAGCCATGCAAGGCACACACAGAGGAACCGTGTAGATGTGATTGCAAAGCTGGGTAACAACGTCAGCATCCCAGAGACCCTCCTCCAACTCGGAGCAGAGAGGAGCAGCTCCACAGTGCAGAGCAGCAGGTGCCAGCGGCAACCGGAGCCACTCACCAGGTAAGGGACATTTCAACCCTCCATCCCCAGCTCTCCTGCTCACTTTATCACTGTTGGACAACAAATTGCAAGTGAAGTGAGGCACTTCTGCTTGCAGAGCTTAGGGACTTGGTGCCAAATCTTTGATCTTTACAGGGGGGCAGTTGTTTGTTCACTTCCCTGCAGAGGAATTCTTGGAAGTGTGGGTCAGGAGATAGCGATGGATGTGCCATCTGCTAGAGATGTAAACAGACAGGGTAATTCTTGCTTTGACTCTAAAGTGGATTTGCTTTCAGGGTACTTCTCTCCCCTCTTCCCTGAATAACCCTGAACTTTTGAGATTTACAGGTTTGTCTATCTGTGCTGCAACAGTTTGCAAAGGGGATGGTCTTCATATTGACTAAGATCATAACCTACCCTTGCTTAAAGACTTACTTTAATTGTGAGTTAACCCTTACTTTTGGAAATACTCTTTGAGCTGTATTTTTCCCACCCCTCCTTCTTTTGTCAGGGGACCCTGGGAGCAGGGAGTAGCCGTGTCAGAACTTCTTCCTTGTTTGTGAAATCTCAGTCAATTAAAAGAGCCTGAACTCCAACACAAAGGCACTAATTAAACACTGCAACGTTCCTGCATGGAAGAGCAAGTGCTGTGCAAGTGAAACAGCAGCCGTCCCTCAAGTCCTCTGAGCACTGTGAATAGTCAACCAGGCACAAAGCTTCCTCTCTGCCCTCACTGCTCCTGCCAACCCCAAGAAGGACTCTTGCTGCAGACAGTGGAACTGGAGCTTCTTGACTTCCCCAGCAGAGAAAAGACACAGTTCCCCAGGGCACTCTCAGAGAGAAGAGTTCCTTGACTTACATCAGGAGTTATAATTCTCATTTGCTTTGTTCATGGAGCCTTATGCATCTTTCAATCTTTTTTTTTCACCCCCAATCACTTCAAAATCTGACTTCTCCAATGGTGGGGGACAGGAGAGGTAAGTTAGATGGTCCATGCTGCCTCACAACCCACTTTCTGGAAATAACCTACTTCTAAATGAGATGACAGCTGCTTCTTAGAAGAGGTTCTCCCTTCTGCACTAGCAAGGCTTTCGATGACACCCCTGGACAGTCTGTGAGCAGCAGGCATGGGAAACAGCTCTCTTTGGGATCATCTGAACAGCACCTGCATCAACGCAGGCAACAGCTGCTACCTGGACAAGAGCATGAGGTTCAACTTAACCTTCCAAGGACAGGCAGCTGATTTCTACATTGTCCTCCCTGTGATTTACTCTGTGATCTGTGCCGTTGGGCTCACAGGTAACACTGCTGTCATCTACGTGATCCTCAAGGCCCCCAAGATGAAGACTGTGACAAACATGTTCATCCTGAACCTTGCCATAGCTGATGATTTGTTCACACTTGTCTTGCCCATTAATATTGCTGAACACCTTCTCCACTACTGGCCCTTTGGAGAAGTCCTCTGCAAGGTCATCTTGTCCATAGACCACTACAATATCTTCTCCAGCATTTATTTCCTAACAGTTATGAGTATAGACAGGTACCTGGTTGTACTGGCCACAGTGAGGTCCAAGAGGATGCCACATCGTACGTACCGAGCAGCCAAGATTGTCAGTTTGTGCATCTGGATCCTAGTCACCATTATAGTTCTCCCTTTCATCATCTTTGCCAATGTCTACATAGATGACCTGGAGATCAAAAGTTGTGGTCTCAATTTCCCCAAACCTGAAAGGTTTTGGTTCAAAACCAGCAGGATCTATACCCTCATCCTTGGCTTTGCCATTCCAGTGTCCACCATCTGCATCCTTTACACCATGATGCTCTACAAACTAAGGAACATGCACTTGAACTCTAATGCTAAAGCCCTGGACAAAGCCAAGAAGAAAGTCACTATTATGGTCTTCATCGTCCTAGCTGTGTGTCTCTTCTGTTGGACTCCCTTCCACTTGGCCACCATTGTGGCTTTGACCACTGACTTGCCCCAGACCTCCATGGTCATTGGCATATCCTACTTCATCACCAGCCTAAGCTACGCCAATTCATGCCTGAATCCTTTCTTGTATGCTTTCCTGGACGACAATTTTCGGAAAAGCTTCCGGAAGATGTTGGAATGCAGAACTTCTTGAACAGAGGGTTGGGGCTCACAGATCCCTTTTCTCTGGTAGCTTTACAGAGGCAACTTTGCAGACTGGAGGGGTGGCTGAGGACACACAATGTTCTTTCATTTATGTGTAATGTAGGTGGCTGTTCATCATCATTCACATGGTTTGTCCTGCTTACCTGTGAGTCCTGCATCTTCCCTCTCTGCACCTCCCAACTTCTCCAAGTTGTATTTCTGTATTCTTGTTTCTAATCACACACCTTGAAGCATTAAGAACAGAAAACTTCCTTTCAGAGGTAGATCCTACTACACAGTGGTCCTTTGTTGCCCTCTGCTGTACAGCACTGACAAGTTGGAGCCCAGCTTTCAGATGAACTTAACGCTCAGTTCTTCATAGCCACGTTATCTGGAGGGTTGTTTTGTGGAGCAGAGCTAACAAGCACTTTCAATGATGTGCCAATAAAACAGACAGAAGATGCAAGATGACTAGATGAGTATTTGGAAGAGAAAACCAACCATTTTCATGTCTATGTATGTGCATATGTGTGTTATGGCTTTGGTTTTTGTCTCGAGGGATGTCTGTTTTCCACCCCAAATTCCCTCTTTTCCTGAACTGTTAACACAAATTAAATATAAACAAAAAAAATTTTTTAAAGTAAGATTTGGGTCTCAAAAATAGTGTTAGACAACACACCACACAAACACTGTGGCAACCGTGGGAATTAGTGTTAGAAGTTATTTTTAACTAATTGTTCCTGTTAAGTGTCAAATATATATTTATTTAAGAGTGATTAATGGAATAAACCTCATGGGAAAATAAGAGCCTGGTCCTTCTTTCACCAGAGAACACTTATGCTACTTGTCCCCCTGTCTTTGCTATATATATTGCGTTTTACCTACTGTAAAATAAAATATTCTAGATTTATAACAAAATTAAAGTGTTTTGTAAGCCACAAGAACACCCCCAGCAAGCACTGCAGGTAAAATTCCTCCTTTCACAGGTAAATAGTAAAACAAAGTATTTCAACAGAACCAGGGCCCGAGAGGAAGGGTCTGGAAGTTAGAAATACAGCACTGAAAGCTTCTGGAGCTACCACAGATACGTTGAAACCCCAATCCTCTCTCCCAGCAAAGGAGCCTCTCCCTCACTGATGGACAGTGGGATGAGTCCACCACATCTCCCAGCTTTCAGAGTCATGGAGAAGTCTCACCTGCTCCATCCTCCTACAGAGGTGAGCTGGGCTCATTGCCACATTCAGGTCTTCATAGTGATCTACCACAGCCAGGAGAGCACACGTGCCACAGCTCCCTGATTTTAGCTCTTTATTAAGCACCTTTGGAAATTTGAGTGGACTGTTTTTTTGCCAGAGCCATGCCAGAGGCTACCTCCCCCTCATCACCTCTGCAAAAACCCAACTGTCCTTGTCCTGGAGACTGATGCCCAGCAAAAAGCTCGCCTGTAGGGCAGCAGTAAGTGGGAGGTCTATGAAAAGTTCTTCTCACACCCTTTAATCCCTGTAGGGTACACATGTTACTGGGTTGAGGGAAGCTGTCTCAGTCAATATTTTCCTCTCCAGCTTTCCCCAGGTCCACAAGCACCAAGCTGGGCTCTTACCTCTCCAAATTCCACCAGGAAAGTACAGGAGAGGTAAAAGAAAAGAAGATGGGGCTAGAGATAGAACTAGAGACCAGTTATATTGTACATACCAGAGCCCATCAAGAAGACAAGTTGCCCACAGCAGTCATCCAAGATTCATCCAGAAAATAGGGCTGGAGACAAAGTTGCAACATGTGTCCAAGGTCCATCCAGAAGGCAGGGCTGGAAAGAGATATCCCTCCAAAAAACAGTGAGGTTGCAAGGCTCAGCTTAAATGGGCTCCTGGAGCAATGGGTGAGGGTGTGGGTGGAGGCCCCAGGTGAGACAACTCAGGATAATTCAGTCCTATCAGTGCTCTCAGGGTTCTGACACCAAAATTGACGACCTTCAATACATCATGATGGCAATTTCCATTTTCTCTTTTAGAAAACTGACAGACATTTGTGAATACAGGATGACTTGTGTTGCCTTCTCCTTATTAAAGGTGTTAACCTTGGAAGAATAATGAAGGAGAACACATTCTTCCAGGTCCAACTTCTGCAGTAATGCTGTTTGGTTTGTTTATATATATATATATATATA
>NW_010317139.1:0-41059 GCF_000700745.2 Antrostomus carolinensis | reverse complement strand
GTTCTTTACTCCGAGTTTTCAGTAACACTTTGACATTTTTAAGTGGATCACATCCTTTGTCCTTTTAACCGATGCTCTACATCATAATCTCTGGTATTGAACTATATGAACCAGATCCATGTTTTTTCGATGGCAGACCTTAATTGGTACTCTTTGTTATTATTTCTTGGTGTGGCTGAGCCCAAGAACTGTAAACTGAAATTTGGAGCCTGATACCAAGCTTGTCTGTTCAACCAGATTTCTATTTTGTGAGTTTCCTGGAAATGTGGACTGACTTGTGTAGAAAAATGTACCTTGTGTACATCAGTGTTTATAGATTTTTGGAAGGGCATACGATCTTTTGATTGTAAGTGCTCCGCGAGGATAATGACAGAAAAGTTACGCTTCTGACAAAATTATTGTTCAGCAAAATGGACTTTTGGCTAAAGTTTGAGATGTCTACCTCAAAAGAGGAAAACAAGACTTGAGCACCTGGGTCCAGTTTCTGCAAAAGACACCAGAAAAGAATGCTCTTTCTATGGGCTTGTTAAGTGTAATCAGTCAGACACTCTGATGTGCAGTTGCTTAGGAATACTTTTAGAGAGCTGTTATCTTACTGAAAAATATTTCTTCATCAAAATATTCTGTAAAAAATGACTGTTTGACAAAGTCAAAGCTAAACCAAGAGGGCTGAGAAAGTCTTGATAGCCTTTAGTTATTTGGGACATGTGACCTGCTGAAACTCAACTCATTTGCAGTGAATAGCTGCCTGTGTCACAAACATAATGCTTGTAAACATTTGCTGACTGCTTGACTGGGATCCTGAGTGTAGCTGATGAGGACCCTCTGGGCTGTGGAAATTGAAGGTTATGCTCCTCTCTCTACCGGCCTCAGGGAGTGGGCTGTGGGTGAGGGGAGAGGGAGCCTGGAACTGTTGCAGCCTGTGCTGCTGTGCTCATATTATGAGTAAACAGAAGATTTAGGTCTCAAGGGTTATTACTCTGATACCATTCACTGACATTAAATTCACTTAAATAAGAGAAGAAGAATCACAAACTTAAATTATATTAATCCTTCACTATCCTAGTGCAATTTCTTTTGACCATTGTCATGCATTTTAATATAGTTCTGCTACACTTACTCTTCTGCTTTTTCATTATAAACAGTCACAGTTCAGCAATGATCTCACAGCCCTTTTTACCTCTCCCCCACCACACTTCTCCCCTGGAAAACAAACAGCTCTTCTTTCCTATTTTTTTCTGCCATCCTATTTTAATAAATAAACCAGCAGACAATATGTTGTTCTTAATTGGACTGGTCATTAATATATTCTGATGCAAATCAGCACTTTTCAATGTCTAAGTGCAAGTCATTCCAGCCCAGCATCAAATTGGGCTGTGGAGACTCTTGTTGCTAAGCAGTGTTGTTGCCAGGCATTACACAGTGAGAGGTACCACACTCAGGGCAGGTGAAATGGCTCTGTGTCTGTGTGACACAGAGCTGTACATGCACATCTGTGCACTTGTGACTGTGCATTTGATGTATCACTATGGCTTATGACAATGTGCCTGGGTGTCTCTGTGCATGTCAACAGCTCAGCTGTGCAGCCAACTTTTGGGTCTCAGTTTATTCTCTATGATGTAAAAGAGAAATGCATGGTTTAAATTAGGCAAATGCTAATAACCTGCCAGGGCTGAGCAAGCTGTGGTTGCACTTGATCACAAAAATTTTGTTCCATCTAGACTTGATACCCCTCATCCTTTCACCAGTCCAGAGAAATATATAGTGTTAGACGCTGTCATGTGCTGATTGTAGCTGCAGTGTCTATACTTGAAAGCAAACAAAAGAACCAGACAAAACCCCCAAACGCCTCTCTATTACATTGCTAAAGTGCATTGTTTTTGGCTGAGTTTTGAGACTTGAGATCTAGACAAAAACGTCTATTAACATTCTGAAGGCATATTTGTTAACTGCAGAACTATTTAACTCAGTGCCTTGACTAAATTCTGTTTATACAAATTACATTGTTTCCCTAATCACCTTGGGTACTTCACTTGGAAGACTTCCTACTCTTCTGCATCAAACTGTCAGGTATTACTTAGAAAAACTTCACATGAAAATTGATTTGCTTTGGAAGATGTTCAGAATAGGAGACCTCTATTCAAACCTGCTCCTTTGGCCCAGCTGTGGGCTCTTGTTTCCTTCTTAGATCATATTTGATATGACGGAAAACTTGCAAGAATAGCTTGTGTTTTTCTAGCACCTGAAGCACATTCAGACTGGATTTAGTCATTAACCTGAACCCCAGATTTGACGATATCTAATATGGAAGTGTTGATGGCTAGTTTGTTCTGACATTCACGGAGCTATTATGTTAAACGTGTTGAGGTGCTGGAGCAGGGGTGGTCAAGGCAGATCAGTTTATACAGCTTGCAACAGGCATTATTGCCCTCTTCCTTGGAACCCCTTGGCTTCAGGCAGGGAGGAGGTGTGTCCTTGGCTTCAGACAGGGAGGAGGTGTTCTCTTTCTGCTTGTGTTTGTTGATTTATGCAAACTTAACTAAGATATTTGAGTTATTAAGTTAATTTCAACACTAATGTCCTGATTTCTAGATAAGAAACTCAAGCACAAAGGCAGACCGTGAAGTGATTAACTTATGATTTAGCAGAATGCTGAAATCTCTCTTGCTTGAGGGACATACAATCCCAGACTCCCAGAACTTGAATCACTGAATGGCAGACTACACAGCAAGCGATGTTTTGTTCTTCATTTCGAAACAGAACTTCTGTGGCGCAAGGAGTGCAAAAGGATCATAGGGTTACAAGGCCGATTTCTTTGAGGTCACTAAGATAGTGATGAGAGGACCTAATTTTCAACTCCTGGCCTACAGATATCTCTTGTATCACATAGTTACGGGATAAAATGCAGAGCAATCCAAGGAGTAAAGACCAGATAACAGAACAACAGGTCAGCAACAAAACCAGATGAACAACTTCCTAAACATATGAATCATCAGGCACCTGTGCAAAAGTCAGGCACCATAAGTGGCATTTTGTCATTTAAAGTGAGGCATTTAAAACATTAACTTTGAAGTATGGGGGTGATGAGGAGATAGTGAGGTGGATTGAAAACTGGCTGAACAATTGGGCCCAGAGGGTGGTGATCAGCAGCACAAAGTCTAGTTAGTGGCCAGTGACTAGCAATGAACTCTAGGGGTCAATACTGGCTCCAGTCCTGTTCAACATTTTCATTAATGATGCGGATGATGGGGCAATGTACCCTCAGCAAGTTGCTGATGATACAAAACTGGGTAGAGCAGCTGATGCACCAGAGCGTGGTGCTGCCATCCAGAGGGACCTCAACAGGCTGGAGAAATGGGACAACAGGAACCTCATGAAGATCAACACAGAAAAGTGCAAATTTGTGCACCTGGGGAAGAACAACTCCATGCACCAGTAACTGCTGTGTGGCCAAACAACTGGAAAGCAGCTTGGCAGAAAAGGACCTGGAGTCCTGGTGGACACCAAGTTGAACATCAGCCTGCAATGTGCCCTTGCTGCGAAGAAGGCTAATGGTAACCTGGGCTTCATTAGCAGCAGTGTTGCCTGCAGGCTGAGGGCTGTGATCCTTCTTCATCTCTGCTGAACACTGGTAAAGCCACACCTAGAGTACTGGGTCCAGATCTATGCTCTCCAGACATGAACATGCTGGACACAGTCCAGCAAAAGGCCATAAAGATGATGAAGGGACAGGAACATCTCTCCTATGAGGAAAGGCTGAGGGAGCTGGGACTGTTCAGCCTGGAGAAGGCTCAGGCGGTTCTTACCAATGTACATAAATACCTGAATGGAGGGTGTAAAGAAGATGGAGCCAGGCTGTTTTCAGTGACAGGACAGGAGAAAATAGTGGCAGTTCATCTGAATACAGACCATACTTACCAGACTGGGCTCTCTAAAGTATTTAGTTGTGGGAGATCCTAGGCTACGCATGTCAGGCTCAGGAAGAGCCTATAGATAGTGTGTCACTGAGGCCAGCTGAGAGTCCAGAACTTCAGCTCATAGTAAAGGGAAATTTAACTGTTGACAGCAAGAAGCTGGCTTGGATTATTTTTTTTTTTTTTTTCCATCTTCTTGGTTAGAAGCACCTATTTTATACACCAAGCAATTTAAAGAAAATCTGTGCTAAATTACCTCAAAAGTCTCATACCTCTAAGGGCACAGTTGACATTCCTGCAGAAAAATATGTTCTAGGCTAAAGACCCCAGATTTCCTTCCCTCCCAACCCTCAGCTACTTAACTATGAGATGATTCAGCCTCTAACCCTTTCATCACTATCTATTCCTGCCTAAAAAACCTTATAGCAAAAGTTTTGTGTTAATTGCTGGCAGGAAGTGCTGAGATCTGAACGCTGACAATGCTTTTGAGGGATAGTCCAGCTACACAGGCACATCAAGATGTCTTTAGAAATTTATCTTGGATATGGAAAATAGGATAGGCTGGAAATCTGGGCTGACCCATTTAGGGAATGGAAAAGGATTTGTGATTGAGAGATGCACACACAGGGATGTAAGTGCAGAGCTGTATTTTAATGTGAATCAGTAAACAGTCAGCACTATAATAATCTCTACGGCATTTGATCCCAATAAACCATCTTAATCCTTAGGGCTATTCTGGCAGTAAGAGATAACTGCACAGAAGCAGAAATGTTCTTAGCATAAAGCTCACATATCTATGTTTACTGTGTGTGTTAGACAGTTTCAGACTCTTCTCCCCTCCTGCCCAACACCGATGAGCACTTCAACTGTACAATCTGCCAGCTCCCTACTTCACTAGTAAGAGTCTTTTAATTTGGATTTTTATTGTTGCCAGCAAGGGCCAAGACAAAAGGAAAATCAAACCACAGAGAGACGCTTGGGACTGATGCTTCCCTACTGGCATGCCCTCTGCTTCACTATTGTTTCACTACAGATAAGGATATTTTTTTTTTTTTGTAGCAATATATGTGTTCCTGTGCTTTGTGCAAGGATGCATTTCCATATCTCTGCACTTAAAAAGCCTCTGAGCCGGATGCTTTTGTGGCTATTGTCTCCTGGTTGCTGAGTTGTCTTCATTGTTGTCTGCATTGCAGACAAAGGGCTATGGCTCAGAAATGCAGAGGTAGTGAATACCTAGTCAGTGAAGTGCTAAACGTTATCTAATTTGTTGTCATGACCAAAGACTGAGTTACACTTATGAATGGGTGACAGCAAGAGCACACCCTACCTCCAAAAATGGGTAGTGCCTCTGCAGGTTATGTTACCACATCACGTTCGGACCTCTCAGCCAGACTTCTGTTGAAGCAGACTATTGTGAAAGAGCAGCCCACCTGCTATTCAAGGCACTGAGCTGTGGGGTTTTTTTTTAATTTATTTTAGTTTTCATAATAATTTTCAAGCTGGCACTTGCTCCTCTACTATTGGAGTCCTGGCACCTACAGACACTTCAGTCCTGTCTGGTATCTCCTGAGGATACAGGCCTTGTCATCAGTGCAGAAATGTAGTACCTGTTGCTGCTGGTCTATTGCTAGTGCTCTTCTGTCCTAAATTGTGAAGCAGAAATGAAATTGGGAATATTATTTATAACTCAGAAGTCTCCTAAATAAAGATGAAAATTATTCCATATATTTTTTCCTTGATCAGTCGGTTTGCAAAATCTTTCTTGGTTAGGTGAGTGAATGGCCATTAGGTACCAGGATTTGACACAGCTCAAGGTTGCTTGCCATGTAAGTTGAAGCCAATTTTTTTCCCCCGCAAATGACAATATTATTTGAGTTAAGGTTCTTTAGCACCAGTGTCGCCATATGATGGCATTAAAATAATACAAATGAATTTGTGTTGTAGAATCTAGTTACACATTTGTGTTTTGAGCACTTCAAGACCTGGACCTGGGATTTGAGTTCCCCCTCACAGTTATGTAAATGGAAATGCTGAACATGACAGCAAAAGCATTAACCTAGCTGTGAACTGCTCTAAGTGAGGCAAAACTACCATTTTGCATCCATGTTTCACATTAAGCATAGCTCTAAATTGCTTTTTGAAAAAAGTATCTCTAGTTCTGCTTCATATTGTTTGACAAGGACTTGTAAGAATTTTAGCTTAGACAAAGCGTCCTGGTCTCACACAAAGCTATGAGATATAATTGCACAGGTGGTACTGTATCAAATGGTCCTTAACATATGGGATATATTACATCATACTAGTGGTTGGGAAATTGTGGAGGAAAGTATGGATCTTTTAACTTATGTGAGGAAATCCAGGCATAGGACTGCAGTTGGCTTCAGAATGGCATATACTTTTCTTTTACATCTTTTGGTGGTGAGTTTGTCATGCAGCCATGGCAGTGCTGAGATTCATTGAAGTGCTGCTCCAATGCTCTCTGAAATCAGTGGCAAAGCATTTCTTGACTTCAGTGATAAGTTCTCAAGGTGCAATATGTCATAGTGCTAAACAATGAAGTATTACATCTGGTGTATTCACCGTGTATGTTAAGTGCAACAGCCCAATATGTGTATGTGAAATGCAACAGTCCAGTTAACAATGAAGTATTACATCTGGTGTATTCACCCTGTATGTGTATGTTAAGTGCAACAGCCCAGTATGTGTATGTGAAATGCAACAGTCCAGTCGATGGACTGGGCTTGTATTTAGCCAGATGTGCTGGATATGCAGTTTCTTTTGTTCCATTGTTCCAGGAAAATGGGTCATCGAGAAAGCAATAATATGAAGTGTCATGAGCTATGAAAATAAGAATTTAAAATCTATCTACGGGTCCCTTTCTGTAGAAGAAATCTTGAAATTATAGTCACTGAAAATAAGCCCTGGTTCTGAGAGCCCAGAGATCTCAGGAGAACTGAGAAGCCTAAGCTTTTGTGAATTTGCACTCAATCCTTTTGTTAGTAAGGCTTGGAGAGAATAGAAACAGCCTCCAAAATCTTCCCTTGTTACCAAATAAGCCTTTGCAATGCATACCATAATTATTTTTCTTTATTATCATAATGTGGCTAATATTTTTAAAAAAAATAGTGAACACCATGAGGTAAAGGAATAAAAAAGTACAAATTGTTTCAAAGGCAAAACTTGTGGAGAATTATGGAATGGGAGCACTCTCTGTTTACGGTAAAGGAAGATCTGCCATCAGCTTCAAAGAAAGTTGTAGTAGGTTCTGAATGTTTGTAATAGTTATAACCCAATTTATTCAGATAAAAAGATATTTGCTAGCTACAATCTTGGCAACACTATGCACTTCAGTGTAGACTGTGAAAGACAACAATCAACTTCAACTCCCACTGACCCAGGAGTTGGGCATTTAGTCTTACTTCCTATAATTAGATGTAATAAAATGGTGTTGTCATTGATTTTATCATAATTGGTATAAAAACTTGTTTATAGCAAAATTACAGATGCAGGCAGTGATTTTCTGCAGGATTTCACAGGCTAAAGCTAGACTCTGGCAGCCTAGAAGTTGCATTGGGTGTTCAAATGTGTGCACATGCCTATGTTTTTACCAGTATGTATAAAAATAGAGGACACTTTTCATAAACAGCTGATAACCCAATATTTTCTATTTTAAAATGGTTCTTCCTTAGTTTAAAAGAGTTTTAGTCTCTTTTTAGAAGCTCCTGTATTTCCATCATTTGCTCTAAGTCTTTGAAATCTGACAGGCAGTTCTTGATTTGAAGAAGCTAAAGTTAACCAGAGGACTGGATTTATTCTACCTCTGTTAGCACCACAGTGTACTTTAGAGGCAAGAATAAAGAGTGAGGGAGTCTGGAAGCTTTGAGGGCTAATCTTGTTATAACTATGGATTTTCTATATAACCACAGGCAAATGTCTTTGTCTTAGTTTCCATCCTTGCACAGAGGAGATACTAATATCAGCTCACAAGGGAACTATGGATGTAAATTAATGTTTGTGACTCAGTGAAGATGCAGAAATGAATAATCATCAAACATATGATGCAGAAGAAGTGTCAGGGATCAAATACTTGGAGAGTTTAATAGACCTACTTTTTTGAGTGTCCTAGGTGAGGTTGGGATTCTAGGGGAAAAAACAGTGATACAAGTAAACTGTAGTTCATAAAGCATGTGAAGAAAAGGGCTTGATTCAAGTTACATAAACACTCTTACCCTCGGCACAGCTCAGCTCGTGCATTCTTGGCTTTGGAAATCAAAAGCTTGTTCTTCACCTGCTTCTTTATTGGATGCATGGCTGTGCGCTGCATGCAGGGTCTGTCTCTCCCTCTTAATTTGCTCTTACAAATAGTCCTTGGAAACAGTTCCTCAACACTCTGTGAATGATCCTTCCATTTACCTCCTACTCCACTGTACTAAAGACTTTCTGTTACCACTAGTTGGTAGTACCGGCTATAAATTACTGGGCCAAGCTATTGTACTGAGAACTGTGAAGAACTATCAGAACCAAGGAAGTTATTCAGATAGCATTACTGATGGTTTTCAGAGCCTTCACTTTTTCCATTTCCACTTTTGTTTCCATGTTGTGATTCAGTCTTGTTTTCTGGTCCATTGTTTTAACACTTTGTACAACTACTCTTGAAATTCAAATACTCCCTGAGTGAATTTTTTCATAGTGTTCCAAAGACTTTGGCAGCAATTATTAAATATATCTATATTTTTTTGAAAAATCTTTTCCAGTGAGTTTAATTTCCCACATGTGCCAGCTAAAGCTGTTAGGTATAGTGCCTGGCTTACAAGCCATTGAGGAAAAGCATGCCTAAGGTTTACCCAGCTGCTTGCTCAGGATTTTGCTGACTCCACATGGACATCGCCCCTTCATTGTCTTCTGTAAACAAGCAGACAAAAGAGATGCATGGAGTGGTAGATTAAAACTCTTGCTGAGTGGCTTTAAGTTGTGCTTGGTGGCAGGACTACAAGTTTGTGCTTCTTTTGGGTTTGTACAAGGTATGAAATCGTGCAATTTTATTTATTTATTTATTTTTAATCTGCTTCAATAGAACTTAAGGTAAAAACGTGCTCATGCAGGTCCATCCTGGCACGTTGAAATGGACTTTTCTCCAGTTAATTTACAGCAGACCTGAGCTATCTCTCATTTTGACTCCCACCCTGAAGGAAGGTGAGTTGTGTAAACCTCATGTAAGGGAGAAAGGAACCTTGTCCACCACTTGCCTACACCAGTTGGTCCTGCAAAAGCCCAAGCAAATAACAATAGTTAATTAACTTTCTCTGATTACTACACTGAAATTAATTCAATTTTTAAAGTTATTTATGTAGCTGATTTCCCCTATCTTCAATAAGAATTAGCCACTTTAATACTTTTAAAAATTAAGCCCTTTTTCAGATATATGCAGTCCAATGTAACCTCTTATATGTGTGCGTATGTGTTCTTTTCCTCTCCCATGCAATCCATGTGCACAAATGATAGACATCAGACCAAGCATTTACTGAAAATTTACTTTGAATGGCACCGTATTTGCTGGTCTGTGAAAGACAACACAAACAGGATTTACAGAGAAAGGAGGTTATCAGGAACATTTGGGGACAGACAGGAGATATTGCACTGTGCAACATGCATAGTCTGAGGAGAAACCAGAGCGGGACAGCTTGCTCGATGTAAGGCAGTGTTTTACTAAATTGGATAAAAAGTTCTTTTTTTTTTTTTTTTTTTTTTTTTTTTTCCCCTTAAATAATCCAACAAATGCTGCTGCTGTGGGGAAGACTTCACATTCCAACCTCCTGCATTTCTCATGACACACCCCAGTTGCAGTACCTCATTATCACCTTGGCAAATGCACTCTCAAAGCCCAGGCAGGGTCTCATCCAGGGAACCAAACAGCAGGCAAGAGTCTTTCTTCTCATACCAGTGTCAGCTCACTCAAGAAGATCCTGTGATGCTGACAGGTAGAAGGCAAGTCTTGTTGCCTTTCCATCTCTTTGTCACCCCTTGCATGTCGGGAGGGAAAGCTAGTGATTTGTTCTACCATATAAGAAACATCTTCCAGGGAGCCAGTGCCAATCTCGGCAGCTAAGGACAATGTATGATAAAATGTGAACACCTGCATGTAACTGTCTGTGTGTACTCACAGGGCACTTGACAGGACTTTGTGATCCGGCTAGATCACAGGCTAGAGCATGTCAGTCCTCAGATATTAATGAAGTGTCTCAGCACAGCTCTTGCTTACCAGTAGAAAATTCTGAGAAGAGGAGCAAATGTCAAATTCTTCCTGGTCTTTGAAAAGAGTTATATCCCTCTCAGTGATGATGGTAAGGCAATTGTGTCTCCTCCAGATTTTGCATAGTGGAGTGAGTCCATCGAAAGACCATGAAGATGAATACGGGTATTGGAGCATCTGTTGTGCAAGGAGAAGCTGAGAGATCAGAAGAGAAGTCTTATGGGAAATCTTACCAATATGTATAAAAGCCTGAAGGGAGGTTGCAAAGAAGAAGGAGCCAGGCTCTTCTCAATGGTACCCAGAAAAAGGATAAGAGGGAACCGGTACAAATAAAGAAATGTTAAATTTCATCTAACCACAAAAAAAATTGTTTACAATGAGGATGGTCACACTAGAAGAGGGTGTTCAGAGAGGTTGTGGAGTTTACATACGAAGATACTCAAAACCTTATTGGACAGAGTCCTGGGAAACCCTCTGTAGCTGACCCTGCTTAAGGAAGGTAGTAATTGGACTATGGATGATCTCCAGAGGTCCCTTTCAACCTCAACAATTCTGTGATTCTGTGATCATCTAAACAAGTACAATAATCACAAGCTTTTAGGCAACAATGAAGACTCCTTTCTGAGACTTTCATTTAGCCTAAGTAATAAAATGGTCATTAGATGACAGAGAAAACTTAAAAAAAGAGTGAGGGTTAGGGTAAATCAGGTTAAAATTTCTTGCTTCACATAATACTTCATAATGATATGAAGAATAACAGGTTTTGAGAAAAGTACTGAGAAAAAGAAAAGATTCTTTTCTCAGAACACTGGTTGCTTGGTGTTAAGAAAATTTTCTTCAATGGTAGGAGAGGCCATTAAGTTCAGACTTAGATCTTCCATGTGCCAGCTGACGGCTCCAATACTGGGAATATTAGCTACCAGTCATTGCCCACAAATTTTGTGATTTTGGTAGGGTAACAAGAGTGGAGTTTAGACTGGAACATGACATTTTGAGACTTGTGAGGATCTATTAAAGTGTTAGAACATGATTCACAAAAGAACTGAAAACTAAAATTAAAAGAATCTCACATGTACACACACATACATATTCTCACCCATGGAAACATGTGAGGGAAAAAAAAAAAGTAAAAAATCACAGGGAATACCTGAACAAACAGTTTTTCCTGCGTTTAATTTGGTTGTAAATTAAAATTGTGGAAAGCACTGCTTAAGAGATGTGGATTCTGCCTAGGGGAAAAAAAAAAAAAAAAAAGAGGGGAAAAAAAAGGTGAAGTAATTCTTGGTTGAAAAATGAAAGGGCTGTGAAACACACATTTGGCTGACCTCTAGATGCTTCTAAGAAGTCAAATCTTGCAGGTAGCTTGGGAAAATCCAATTTGAATAAAACCTACTACCATGAACTGAAGTTCTGCACAACTTGCTACAGACAGACAGGATATTGGCAATTTTGCATGATGGCCAGAATCATCATAGACTATAATGTTCAGTAGGACAAGAAGGGGCAGGTAGCAGCTGTGATAGGGGTTTTGGGAGCCTCAGAGCCCACCTCTAAGGAAGTCAGCACTCAGACCATCTACTTTAGGTACCTAAGTGTGATCCATAGCATCCAAAGTAAGTCAACTAAGTTCCTTAGGTAGTGCATGGAGAGTCACAGATAAATTCAGAGAACCTAGAGTTAGAGCATCATATAAAATTATGTGAACACTTTTCTGTATGAAATTGGCTAGCCAAACCCCCAGAAGGATTCAGCTGCTGCAGCACATCAAACATAAGACTCCTGGTCACAGGAGAGGAATCTAGAATCCCCTAAATATCATGGGAAGAGCTACAAGTTTCAAAGGGAGACTGAAAACAGGCAGAACATTAGAAAGGGCATGCTAAGTCAATGTCCTAGGTATGCAGCTGCAAATAGCTAGGCAAAAAGGAACTACTGAGGCTGGGCCAGGCCCTGAATCTTATCCATCAAATACCTTTAACTTCTTTGCTGGAAAACAGACCTTTTTGCCCTCAGGATCTAGACGTACAGTCTCCTCTTAGTGGTTAAATGGCTGTGTTTTGCTTTCAAATGATGAGTAAGGCTTGGGTCATTGAAAGATGCAAATCAATAATCTCTTTTATACAAAATGCTAGTGGTAAAAGCATTGTCAGCTGTAGTTCTGCCTTTTATCTGAGGACACTGAAACCAATATTCCAGAGAAGTACTGTTTTACTCAATGAGATGGTGGTAGGGGACAAGGGGTTGGGAGTGGTGTGGGGTAGACCCCACACTGAAGTTGTATTTATATCTCTGCAAAGGAAAGAATTATTATTCATTTGACCAAAGAAAGAATGCAAATATGAACATAATTCTGTAATCTGGTGGTTAGACACTCCCATGGGAAGGGGTACCTGCTTCACAGACTACTTTTCACCTTTAAAGGTCTGGGATTTCCTTTAAGTCTTTCAGAAATAAAAACCCAGCAACATCCAGGACTTTGGGAAGAACATTTTATTGCTAAGCATATCTTTAAACAAAATGCAATTAAGAAAACAAAAAGAATCAAAAAGGAAGAAGAAAAAGAAAGGGAGAAAAAAAGCAATAACATCACGATAACTCAAATAAAAATTCTTAAGGTTGTCCATAAAGCAACAGGGATATGGTAGAAGCCCACATACAGAAACGCACATGTTCCCCAAAACTGTCCAATAGAAACTTACACAAAAAAAGGAAAGTGTAAATCTTTTTCCCTTAACTCAAAAGGAAAGCAAAAAGGAAAGGAAGAAAGAAAGCAGGAAATCATTTCACAAGACTCCAAGACTCCAAGAACAGCAATCTTTTACAGACATCAAGATATAATCAACTTTATATAATTTCATCCAGTTAAGTCATCTAAAATCGTGCTTTCATACCTTTTTAAAACCTGTCTTTTTTTTTTCTTTTTAGTATAAAAAATAAAAAAGGAAAAAAAAGCTCAACCTTGCACGCACGCACACGCACCACACACACGCACACATACACGCACTGAAAATATTTGTTAACATGAAAGCATCTTCTCTAAATGTTTGAGAAGGCTGTTTTTTTTAAATTTAAGTTCCCATGTGCGTGTGTGTATTTGATGACACTTCTTCAAAGTCAAATATTCATGCGACTTATAAACACCAGCAAGAGTAGATTGCTAAACCTAAACAGCTGATTAGTTTTCATCTGTATACAGAAAAAGTGTACATTTCTGATATTCCAGAATTCTCAATCCATCTTGGTTTTGCTGTTTTTTCTCTCTGTCTCTCTGTATTCTCTCCCTCATTTGCTTTTTTGCACATGATAGGCATGGCCGTCAAATCACCTGGCTATTGTTCTGTACAGTAAGGTAATCTTTTTCACAATAACTGGGAAAATGTAGAGAGTAAACATCCAAATTAAATAAGTTAAATAAAACCAAAAGATATTCCCAATTTAACCATAAAACTGTATATACACTGTCAGGGTATCCATATAGAAATTATACTAGCAAAAAAAATAGTAGTAAAATATGTAAACAAAATTTCAGATTTTTTTTTTTTTTTACACAGGTAACTGTGACAAAGCTAAAACACACGCTCTCTTCACATTTTAAGGTTTGCTTTTGTTGTCTGTTTCATTTTACTTTGTTCTTCAAGAACATTCTCATTCCATGTTAAGACCATAACAGAACTTCTGTTCCAGTCATCTCATCAAACATACCATGATAAATATATCTGTGTGTGTATATATATATATATTATTATTAAATTCCTTTTTCTTTATTATTTTTTGTGTGTCACAGCAGCTTTATTTATTTTCTTTTATATAAAAGAGAAGGAAAAGGGAGAATGGGGCAAATGGAAAGACAGATTATATGAAATGTCAAGCTACAAAATTAAAATATTACATATGAAAAACAGTTTTATGTCAGAAAAATGATGTATTTTGCATTCTTCTACAAGTGTTTAGCTTTTCTGACATTTATGGGTCTCATCACAAGTTGAACTCCAGCGGTGCCTTTCTGATCTCTTTATTAAACTGTTTTATTATTATTTTTTGCATGCATTGCAATCAGTCACAGAACCAGAACCCACAGGAAGGCTCCTTTATTTTTGCATGGTGTATTCAGCTCAGAATGGCTAGCCACTTTTTAAGCATTCTTTTTTGAATCTTGAAATCCCTTTAACCATAGTTTGGCTGTGCTAATGCATACTCTTAAATAAAGCCAATGACTGATCAGAACAGACCAAAACCCATCTATTCTTCAGTTCAATTGCAAATACTGGAGCCAGATCCAAGGGAACCAGCTTTCCATGATAATTTTCTTCAGCACCACCCATCAGAAACTTTCACTGCGTTGTTAGCAAACAACTTACTGCAAGACGACAGATTCTAGAGACAACACTACCAGATATGCAGAGTAAACACCATGGGTAGCTTTTGAGTTCATATATGGCAATAGTCTCTCTTTATTTAGTATGGATTTTTTTTTTCCCGAGATTTCTTCTCAACTCATGTCCTGATTCACCCCCCCACACCATTCCTCTCCACCCTTCCCTCCCACACTCAAAAATAACAAAAAAAAAACCCCAACCCCAAACAAAACAACCCAAGAAACAAAACCAAACCAAACAAAAAAACCCAACAATCTCCAAAAGCATTTATTCCCCTCCTCCAATCTCGAGAAATTATATGTATGCTGGACACGGCCAGATCAGTTTGTTCTATATTTTTTGTTGTTTAATAATGTTTGAATTTTTTTTCTTTTTCCTTCCTTTTTTTTTTTTTTTAAATAAGTAAACTGAAAAATTATCAATACAGTCAGGGATCACGAACATTGTTAAAGACTCACTTGGAGATATGAAACAAGTAAGCCATGAAGTCTTCTACCTTTGCAGAAAGTTCAGCGGAGGAGGAGATTTGGAGACGTCCAAGTTCACTAACAGGGCAGAGCTGTGCGCGCCATCTCCAGAATGCTAAGTGTGCTTTATAATACATTAGGGTAGAGTTTGCTGACTCCAAGCGATGACTGAGACATTAACAGTCACTGCTGAATTTTTTTTTTCCCAATACTTTTTCCTACAAATGATATCTCCCAATCTCATTTGCTGCAATGGTTCTGATATTTCAGTTAAATCTCATTAAGTATTTATATATTTATATATAAATAAGTATTCTTTTTTTACACATAATACTCTTTGTCCTTGTTTTTCTGTTTCTTGTGGCCACTTTTTGAGCTCTGCTGCTTCTCCTTCACGAGTGTGCCGTTGCTCTGGGCTGAGTTGCTGATGTAGTTCCGCGTCTCGTCCACCTGATAGGACCCCTCGTCCCTGTTCCTGTACTTGTACATGGCATACAGAAGGATGAGGATGCAGAGGGCGGCAGCAGCCACAATGCCGACGACCATCCCCGTTGTGCTGCTCGACTCGCGGATCACCTCTGAGGCCCCCGGAACCCGTCTGATTCCTGGCTCCGTGGGGTTTGCTGTGGGCACATTACGGAACATGGGGGAAGTGATTAGCGGGCTCTTCAGCTTTGTGCTGTCTAGCTCATAGGCAGTGGGCAACGGAAGCAAGACTATGTCAGGCTGGGGTTTGAGCTCACGGTTATTCATTTTGCCGGCTGGCAATTTGGGCACCATCCCAGTCGAGGACGAAGTTGTGGAGCGGATCAGCTCAGGGGACAAAGACGTGGTAGTAGTCCTACCAGTTTCGGAGACTTTGTTAGGTCTAAAGTCCTTGGATTCCCACTTGGGTGCGTGTGCTTTGTAGCCACCTTCGAAGATTGAAGTGGAAAGACTCTTATCTGTTACCAAGGAGAAGGTGGTGTAAAAATCTTCATCATCAGTAGGGGGTAGGTTAGAGTCAAAGGTTTCCCCTGAGCCATACCCAGATATCACCAAGCCATCATCATCACAACCATCGCTGCCTTGGTCCGACAAGCAAGGTAACCCCGCCTCAGAGGTCATGGACAGGGAATCTTTGGTGGTCTCAATAATGGTGAGGAGGGGGCGAAAGGTAGGGGGGAGTGTAATGAAAGGTGCACGAGTAGCAATAGGAGGGATATCTAAAGGGTCTTCTACAAGTAGAGGGATAACTAATTCACCTCCTGGGATGGAAAAGAGAAAAAAAAGAAGATTAGTACATTTTAACGACCCATTTTCAATTCACTTACTTAACTCAAGGGCAGCAGAGGATTTGGACATTACGAAAAAGTGTCAGGGATCAGATTCTCACTACCAACATACTTTCCTGGGGGTGTCTTTCATTCTTCCCTCCCACCCTGCTTTGATGTTGGTAAACTGCATGTTCCATTTCCAGCCACTTTTAGCCTATACTAGGTATGTAGAGTGAAACACTCCGAATTTTTTGGGAACCAAAGTTTTTTTATTTTTGAAGATACTCTCAAGTGACTCTGTGGACATAAACTTTTGGTAGTGATCTTTCTTAAGCATTTAGATACAAGACTGTTTAAATTTATTAGACTTCCATAGAACAATGTTGTCCTAGATAGACTTTACCACTCATCTTGACAGTTTTTCCTCCTCTGATTCTTTTAAGATAATATTAGTATTTTTTTCTCTGCCATTCAAGTCTGCCCACCCTCTGTAGCAGTTTCTAAGGCCTTTCCATTCATTCATTTCTTGGTTGTTGTCTGGTTTTTAAATTGTGGGAAGGTTCATAAAAGTGAGGAATTGAATAAGAACCAAGTACTTACTGGGGTCCATGAAGGTACAGAGCTCTACTCAACACTTGTTCAACTCCTTTTAATCTTTCTTTATCATTCTGTTTGACACTAGTTGGAGTCCCTTTTCTTGCATCTTTTGAGGCTACTAATGCCACATCATCTTGATCTTCAGTTCTTCTTAATATTCTTTTACTATAATTTGGTTAAAAATTAAGATAGATGCTATTGTTATTGATGATATATCTGAATAAGGACTCTGATGACCCAAATTAGTGCTTAAGTCCAGCAGTGTACTGCAGAATCTGTCTTCATACCTACTGTTATTTCTTGATATGCAGATAGCTGTGATCAATGCTATTTTTTCCTAGTGTGATGGCTACCTACAGAATACTAAAAATGAAGTGACTTTATGGTCTACTCTTGAAGTAGAACAATGAAGCTATAGCTATAACATTTGTACTGTACCACAGTATAAGCCGCAACTGAAACAACAAAATTAGTGCATCAGTTCCAAGATTTGGTTTCTAAGTGGCAATATGGCTCCTTTTAGGGTACTACTCTTGTTTTGTCTATGTATTGTAATATGAATGTACTTCTGTTTTTGAGCCTATGGATAATTCATACTCAATTGTTTTACTCTGATGTGGAGGCATAATTAATTTCTTTAATTCATTTAGTTCAGATTGTATAGTTTTCTGCTGACATCAGATCGCAGGGTGAGCCATATTGCTTTTGAAAGTTTGTGTATAAATTCTTCCTTGGGTAATTTTTCTTTGGCTAGCCACTTAAGCTAGCTGCTTTAAATATAAACTGAAGATTTCACCTAACACCATGAGTAGTCACCTAGACCTATTGTAAGGGATGCAACTCAATAGGAAATATTTCTAATGCATGGGAAATTTTGATTTATACTCACCATTGCTTAAGGAAAGATATGCAATAAGAATTTTATCTTCTAAATGAATAATTTTGGCTTTTACTTGTGTATTAATAACTTCTAATGAAGTCTGGCATTATTATGATGCTGAACAGCACCAGGGCCAAATTCTGCTCCCTCCTAGTTACACTATGTATTATACACACTTGTTTCCCATTGAATACTACCAGTAATGTCCATGGGAGTTCTATAAAGAATATGGTCTAAAATCATAATCCTTCTAAATATATTTGGAGAGCAATATATTTGAACAAATTACATATTAAAGACAGCAATATACTGAAAAAGGTACTTTACAGTTTGATTAAATCTGGATAGCTGAACTAGAAATATGGCTTATGCTTCTCCTTAATGAGAAACTAAGTGGTGACAGTTTAATCAACTGAAATAGTCAGATTTATCTCCGAGGTACCAGGGTAGAAATTAGGCCAAAATAACAAATGTGGTACTTTATACCGTCTCTTAACATACTTCCATGCAAAGTTAGTTTTAAGCTAAAATGCAAAGGGACAATTTAAATATGTTTAATTTTCTGAGCTTCCTCAGCATGTTCATACCACTTCTGTTACTTGATAGAGAAAGAAGTATCCCATGTGTAAAATAATGTCACTCTCTTCAAACCACATATATTAAAAAAAAATTATGGAAAAAGCAGAAAGTAGTCTGCCAAATGGCTACATAGCAATTTGTGCTCATGCATCTGAGCCGTATTCTGTACAATGTAGAAACTGGAGCATGTAATATGATTTATATATGGTTAGAGTAGGGCATCTATAATCTATGCAAACAGGTGGTCCCAAGATAAACTTGAAGTATGCTTCAGAGGGAAAGATCGTCTGTGAGTCTGGTAAAAAATGAATAAAAATAATAGCATTTAACTGCACATTACATCAAATTGCATAATTCAGAAATTTAAGTTCCAGAAAGTCAGGGACAGGTAGCATCTCTTTAAATGATTTTTTTGAGATCAGTGTTTTCCTGTTAAAAAATAGTATTCATCTGTGATTTTCATTCACCATCAAAAAAAATCAGTTTGGCAGATTTTAATTGCTCATCTAGAGCTTTAAAGTGCCTTTGTTCTTAGAATCTACTATTCTGGTACACAGCATCAGTATGCAGTTGATCTGCCACCTGCTGGGGCAATATTTGGGCAGTTTTCTTCCAAAGATAAATTCTTTTGGTCCTATTAATGATTAATTCTCCTGAAGGAATCAGCAATACTGTACATTTAATATGAAGATTTTTTTTTTTTTTTTCCTCTGGTAACCATTACCTTAAAACCAGTTCTACAGTTTTTGTCACTGTTGAGGACTACTGCAACTATGAAATCATGGTCTTTCTGAAATGTTAAGAAAAGTTGATAGAGTTGCTAGAGTAAGTGGGGTTTCACCTAAGTAATGGAGAGAAGATGGGAGCTCTGATTCCAGTGGGTCTGTTGAATGGAAGACAATATGACAGAATCAGGAATGAGTTTTACAAAATTTTGATCTCACAATATTTGTGAGAAGAGAAATAACTTTAATACCACGAAGGCTGGATTAACACTATTATTTAATCTCATCTCTAGTTTTATTCCAAAATGTCCAGTGTTTGCCTGTATACTAAAGAAATAAACAGACTGTTAGAGGTCCTTCATTAGGAATCACTTCTCCATCAAGGAGTTAATTTGTTACATTTACTTAACCCAACATACTTTTGGGGAGTATTAGGGAGCTGGCTGTAAGGGTGGTAATGGTGCTTTGAATTTTTGATTTTTCTTTCTCTAATGGAAGAAGATGTGAGACTGAAAAAAAGTTGTGTGAGAGAAAGTAACTCAGAAAAAGCACTCTAAGTACCAAAGCTGGCTTCTGTTTTATTGGTATGTTAGGCATCTATGCAAAACTCACAGTCAGCTAAAAGTTGTAGGTCTAATAGGATGCAAGCACTATGAATACTTCTTGGGGTATGTGATTTATAGGGGAATTAAAACATCCTTTAAAATGGCATAATAAATATGTCACTCAGTTTAAAAGAAATCTGTAATTTAAGGATAACAGACAATGTAAATTCTGAAAAGCTCTGAGGAAAGTGTGAAAAACATGACCACCAACATCCGGGGGGGGAGGAAGTGCAAACTTCCAGATCATACCTGCAAACAACTGTTACTGATACTACATATCTACTCATAAGAGACACAAGGGGGAGTCTAATGACAGGCAGATAATAAGTGTGTGTGTTGGGGGAACCATCTTTCACAAAACGACAGCTGAGGCAGCAGGAAACTGCCTAGAGCCAGTGGTCCTCTGATGGAGAGAAGTGGTGCCTCTTGCCCATGGCCCCAAGTTGGTTTAAAAGTAAGCTCTGAAAGATTTAAAAGACAAAGTGCCACTCAGCACATATTACAT
Source organism: Antrostomus carolinensis (assembly GCF_000700745.2). Classification (NCBI taxonomy): domain Eukaryota; kingdom Metazoa; phylum Chordata; class Aves; order Caprimulgiformes; family Caprimulgidae; genus Antrostomus; species Antrostomus carolinensis. The sequence continues at coordinate 20,905 of NW_010317139.1, read as the reverse complement.
GGGAGTCGGATCCTGAAAGGTTTGCTGTGGCAGGCAAATGCTTTAAAGATTTGGATCTCTAGAAAAATCTAAAGCCCCTGAAAAGCCTTACATGAGACTTTGGAAGGGAAATACATTTGAGACAAATTTTATGTTTTTATTTTCTTACCTGAAGTTTTTATTTTCTCACAGTGTCTACCATTTTTTCAATCACAATATTAACACTTTGCAGCCTTGAATAAAACTTAGTGTTTTAATTTCCAAATTGTTCTGTGCTTAAAACAAAATAGCAAGGCTGCCACCCACTTTGGACCATGGCTTCAAAACAAGTACTCATATGAGACTTAGATTCTGTCTGTGGATAAATTGGACTGTTTCCTGGTAGTTACAGATTTCTTTTCTTCTTTTTTATGTTGGCTGTTAAGCACCAGTTAACAGTGTTCACTGGTATGCTGTGAGTTCAGGATTCCTTTAGCAACCCAAAGATTTCACAAGGATTTTCCAGATTAATTTTTCACCTACTCTGTGCTTTCTCACCCAAGCAGGGAAGGGAGGTTTCCCAAACAGAAATATGATTTTTAAAAAGCTTCTGTTGACAACACAACATCAAAGAATTAAACAAAAGGGAAATAGATAAAATTATTTCCTCTACAGTGATATAGATGCAAAATTAGTGTGCCCATCAACAGGAAAATGCAAAAAAATCACTGAACAGCAACTGGAAGCTGCACTGGGAGAACTGGGGTCTGTGAGGTGGGAAACCTCATACTGAGCAGCCCAGTGCTCTGCTTGGCCTTCTCATTCCACAAAGCAAACACAGTGTGCATACATTCCTTAAAAGTTAGCCTTTAAACTAGCACATATACTGTTTTCAGAGAGTTGTGCTTTTCTTTAAACTACCAAGATCATTGGGGATATAAAAGGTCTACTTTAGCCTTGGAGCTGCCCTGCTTTTTGCTTTATGAGTGTATTTATAGATATATAATTCATACCTCTGGGGCTGATCTTCAGTAAGAGCTCTCTGCCACTGGAAAAGACAGAGTGTTAAAAATTTAATAGAAGCCTTATGAACTGTGAGGATGTTGTGGGCGAGTCATGAATGCAGAGGGCATTAAAAAATAAATAAATAAATAAATAAATAAAAACTGAAAAATTGTATCAGCTGCCAACTTTCAACTTTAGTGCCACAACTACTTCACTGGAGTCTCGGGCATCAAACTGATACAGGACAAAAGGCACACAAAAATGAAGCCTGAAAGATTCACCTTCCCACTGACGATGAGGGAGGCACAGGACACACTCTTATTATCTCTCTCTTTTCCAGTTGTGGTAGAAAACCCTATAAATGCCATCCAAAAAGGCTGCACAAATCATCCATTTCTGCAGGTACTTGAAATTCTGCATTCAAAGTTTCTAATCTTCATTTTATTCTTATGCTGTTCCTCTCAAGTTTGACTTCACTTTCAGTATGAAATATTTGCCACAGAAAATAATGCCTTACCTTTTTCCTCTCTGTATCAACACAATAATTCCTTATTAATTGACTGAGTTCATAAATTTCAGTCTAATGGTGTTTTAGTTAATTCTCCTTTGAGTCCTCTGAGGATAAAAAGGGGAAATTATTCAGAACATAGTCCCTGATTCACAGGAAAGATGATGCTAACATGAAACCTAGTAGATTAACATTCTTAAGATTTTCTACTCTTTTCAGTCTGACTTAATTGCAATCAGTGGTAGAGAGAAAAACATCATTTCTACAATGGAATACTGAAACTTTTCATCTCAAATATCTCCTTTTCCTTTCAGGGAATATATAGTCCTTAAACTGATTAGATAAAACTGTACTTCTGGTGGAGCTTGTTGAAAAGCATTTCCTAAGCCTCCCAAACTATTAAAAGACATCAGTTACTGCAGAGCTTCCTAATGAGCAACAGGAAGGTACAGAGTTTGAGAACAAATCCCATGTTAATGTTGGGCTGTGTTTCATTGCCGTAAATGTTTGTTCACCCTAATGCATTTTCAGTGAAATGGATATTAATACCTTCCAGAGAGGACCTGACATTGTGTCTGCAGGCAGGATTCTAGAGAAAAACCAAGTATTTCAGTGCTTAGAGAGACTGAGCTGCTCTGAACCAATTGAACCATGCCCTCTTCCATTGCCCATCATTATTTTAAACTTTTATAATTGGTGACAGCTCTCTACTCAGCATAATTATTCTGTTTTCAGAATCAGTTGTTCAAGGGACTTGACAGCTGAATGTAAGATACCCACTAAGCACAGCATTACTATGCAGGAATGTGTGCTTATAAGGAAGTATGGCTTTTTCTTACTTTTACTTACTGCTTTTAAAATAAATTAATCCAAATATCTTTTGAAGAAAGGAAATTTTAGAGGTTCAGGACATAAGTTTCAACAGGAAAGTGTCTGTCAAACATACCATTTCTGGATGATATTAGCAAGCCTCATACTAGCCACAATATGATGGGTGCATTTACCTGGTAAGAGTACACTTGAGAGTATCATTTAGACTGGACATCAGGCAGATAATCAGCAATGAAGAAAATTAATAGAAATAAAGTAGGAACAATGTAGAGCCGCAGTAGGAAGAACCTGAGAGCTAACAAAATGCTAAAGAAGTCTCATAACTTTTTACTTGCCATGAAGGCTACACCATCAGGCTACCTACAATTTAAGTAGCACGACAGAAAGTAGCAATACTGGTGATTCATTTTGGGAAAGGGAAAGGGTAAAGAAAACTCTTAGAGAAGGACCGAGAAAGAAAGAATAGGGGCAAACTACCATGGGCTCCTTCACCCCTCCTATGCACAATACAGTCTGGCAATCGACAATATACAAAGAGCACGGAACATAAAGGCAAATACAAACATTAAAAAATAAATAACTGAATTAATACATTTTTCCTAAAACAAAACCATATACTAGAAAATAAAAATGCCACAGCAACAAAGTCAGAAAAAGGAAAAACATAACAAGTCATTCACTTTATCAGCAAAAGAAAGATTAAAACCTACTAGAACTGAAAAAAAATATGATAAAAATCAAAAACATTATTTCCTTTGAAAAAAACTCATCAAAAATACATAAAAATATTTAGAAAGCATACCACATTGATTTCATAACAGTCAACTTACATCAACAAATTGCCCGCATGTTTTTTGGCATGAAAGGAAAAATTTACAAAAGAAAGTTGTGTAAGAATGCTCTTGGACAAGTAGCATTGCCACATTCTTGTAACTTGCTTTTTTTCATTGTTGTTTCTTAAAAACTTTTTTAGCAAAATGTTTATTATTTCTTTTTTAATATAATTGTTTTACAACAAAGGGCGATACAGGGAGGCAACAACACATACATCCACACCACATAACATGAAAAGAAAAAAATCTTGCACCTTAACAAATTTCAACTTTTTTTTCAGTTGTTTTTTGGTTGTATTTTTTTAACTTATGTAAAGTTGTTAGCATATTACAGTTGAAAAATCCTGTACATTTTATAGAATTTACTTTTGCTTGTTTGCATATCTACATATATAATGTTTTTTGAAAAGCAAAGTTTGTTGCTTTTTTGCCTTTTTGGTCAATTTGATATATATTTTTTTAAACATTTTCTTTTTTTCTATAATTTTTGTGTGTGTGTTTTAAGGAATGGATGACTGCACATAAAATTTTAACAATGCTAAAGAAAGGGGTGGTAGAGGGGAACTTATGGGAAGAAAAAATGCCTAGGGTGGATGGAGTGGGAGTGTAAAGATCTATGAGTGTACTACACAAGAGATGAAGATGATGGGAGTGAATGTGTAAGTCAGTTGCCATGTCCATGTAAGGGCGGTACGGAGTGATCTAGCAGCATTAGAGCTTCTGGCTGTAAGGAAGGGATGGGCAATATACAAAAACAAATGAGCATATTCATGCCCATCAACAGAAAGAAAGAACAGAACTCTAACATTGACAATCTCACAAACCCTAAGCTGCAACTTCTTCAACATGCAAGTTACAAAAAATTAATAATTATAGTATTAATATTTACATTTTCATTAAAGGTTCTCAAATTATAAAAACAGTTAAAACTTTTCCCTACTAAAAATAGCAGTAAAAATACATAAACTAATAATAATAATAATAATAATAATAATAATAATAAAAAACTAATAATAATAATAATAATAATAATAATAATAATAATAATAATAATAATAATAATAATAATAACCAGAGAATAAAACAAAAAACGAAGGAAACTAGTTTTATGCATTGGAATTAGAACAACTTCAACTGTAGCTACCCACAGCCGTCGCCCTCTAAGAATCATCTTTGCTGAAGTCCATTAAATTGACATCCATATTCACAACAATTTCAGATAATCATTCCTTGAGCACATCAAATCTCTGTTGCGAATGTAATGACTGTGTTGGCACACCCCTTCCCCACTCTCAAATTTGATTGCTTTTATATTCAGATTCTCTGGAGTATCTCAAAAATACAGCTGTGGGATTCTGCCAGTGAAGTAGTTCCTTATTTAAAGAGGGAAATAGAGGGAAAAATTGCAGAAAACAATTCATAACTCTTTTGTTTTGTTTGGTTTTTTTTTTTCATTATTAGATTGGAACAAACCAAATCTAAGATAGAAATTCAACCATTGAAAAGAAATACATCAAAATATAGCTATGTAGAGATATACTAAAAAAAAAAGCAAAAATGAAAAAGAGCACTTTGTTCCCAGAAATAAGGGAGATAAGAACAATTGTGGGGTTTTAAAATTTTATTTTTAAAGAAAAAGGTATTCTACACACTTTCAAAGATGAACAAACCAGATGCACACATTGAAAGGAACAGACAAAGCAGTCTAGGGACACTTTCATAATTTGGATATTTTTTTTGTTGAGAATTGAATTTTCTTCCCTTCCCTCTGCCTTCCATTTAAATTCATTTTTAGTCGTTAGTCAAAACCCCACCACCCTCCAGTGTTGCTTTTTTTTTTAATAGATCTTTATTTTTAATCGCTTCTTTTTAAAATAAACATGGAGAGGAAAAAAAAGGACGTGCAGTCTGGATGTACGTCATAAATAGACATAGAAAAAGATAGAAGAAATTGGCTGAGATCGACAAATGGGTTATATAATAGCTTAATTTTACTGTAGGATGTTAATAATAATGCATGCTTAAAGTAAGTTGCATTTAGGGAAAGTAGAAAAACAGAACAGCAAGCAAGGACTTGGGGATGCAGGCGGGCAGAGGAAAGGGTAGGGTGGGCAGGGGGTGTACCATCCATGCCTCTCCAGAAAGGGCAAAGCACATTCCAGCAGGTTCTCTGCATTTCTGGGGGAGGTCAGAAGGGGAAAAGGGTGAGGAGAAGTATGCTATGCTAGGATCTACTTTTCACCCTGACTGTGACCTTGTATTTGGATCAAACACTCAAAACTCCAGACTCCAGCACTTATTTGGGCCCTAACTCTCCAGGGTATTCCCAAAATGAGTGGTGTTTATTTTTTGGTGCCTAGTCAGACTGGGCTTATTCCTGTAAATGCTGATTGGCTTGAGCAAAGGGCAAAGAATTAGTTCTTACAAATGCATTCTGCTGTACTGGAAAGGGCTATGGCTGTAGTGAATATTGATTTGGAGTGGTGAGCAGTTATTCAGAAGTGCTGTCCATGAATACTGCTGGGGACCCACCAGTTAGCAGTATTTGGTATTAAGGCCATACGATTTTGTATAGGCAAACCTGCCACTGGCTTTAAGACTGAAAATAGCTCCTTCTATGCTACAAAAGGATTTACAGTTCAAGAAGATATTACTAATGAGTTCTGTCTGAGTCTTACTAAAACTAGATCCCAAATACTGTATCTCCTAGGGGGGTCCTCAGCTTCCTGTGAATTCCCTGAGCCTCATATATGATGTCCATAAAGACAGCAGAGTCCTTCTAAGAAGGAACTCAGGGCCCCAGCAAAACAATCTGCTCTTCCTGATGTTTTAAGAGAGGGAAAATGTTATATATAAAGCTTTGGATCCTCTCCATGATGAACGTCTCCAGGAGATGGGAAAAGCAGTCTGTAAGCACTACATGTACTTTAGGCTTCCATCAGGAATGCCAGCAACATCATCCCATAACCCATCATAAAGGTCACATTACCATCAGTGGAAGTGCATGGCTATCCTGAGCTTGAATTTCTGGGAAGAATGGAGTTATCTGTCCTTTTGATGTGGCATGGGGTACTTCTGTATAAATATGGTAGTAACAAACAGGTAGGATGTTTTTGTACTTATTAAGATGAGGAACAATAATACCTCTAAAGCCACTGAGAGTTCAGTGTTAGTTCTGGAGAATGTTAAATAAGCATAAATAACACAAAAACTAAATAGCCCAGTTTGGCTTTAGATGCATTACAGAAAAGTGTCCAGTTTTAAGAAGAGTTATATGAGAAGCCCCTTAACTCCCACTTCAGAAGTGATGAGATCTTTCTAACTACCAGCACAGAGTGTCTGCAGCTGGAATGTACCATGCCTCTGCTATAAGACTGCACTGGAACTATCTCTTACATCCCTTTAGAAAACATATTAGGAAGGGAAAAGGTCCAACCAAAGAAGAGGAAACCTTAACAGGGTGATTGCAGGGACAGAACATGCAGGTTACAAGAAGCAAAACATTGGTCTACATAGGAAATTTTGGGGATTCATTTGTGGATCAGAAAAGATTGGCTAGGAATAGAAAAAAAAATGACAGAAGGGAGGCCTTTGCAGACCTCAGTGGAGATTTTTATTTGGTAAGGTTTCTAGGTTAGTGTCCCTTGACACTACTCCCTACCAGGATTCTGAACTCTGGTTTAATTGTACTTAGGGAGTTTCACAAAGAGGCATTTAAGCTTTGAATTTTAATCAGTATTTGCCATGACTTGCAGCTGGATTTTCAGAGTAGTGAAATATCCCACTTCACCATGTTAGAATTGAGTGTCTTCTCTTTGATGCAAAACAGACTGTAAGGCATGGGTCTGGTTGGCAACTGTGCAGTCTATGTCAGGCCACTTCAGCAAATAATTATGCCCTATTTGACGATAAATGCCTAACTCATTGCGTGAGGGCCTGGAAAAGCTTTTTACTGTCTGAAAGATCAAAAGAGCTAAAGAACTACAGCTGGAGCCAGAGGCACTTAAAGAGATGACAAGATTATGTAAGGGAAATCTTGATGTTAGGCTCACAAGAGGATGTGAAGGGTGCTAAACAATTTTTTTCTTCACTTGGTCAATATCAATGTTCTTGAACAGAAGCAGAGGTCTTTGGAAAATCCACAATTTCTGCTGAGGCTAGGAAAATCTCCAGTCTTTTCAAAAATCTAGCTGTTAATAGTCAAGAGTAGATGTCCTAATTTGAAAATTGGATCCCAAACATTTCCAGGTGAAGCTACACAGACAATATTTTATTACTTAACGTGTAGCAAATTATTCCTTTAAAAAGTCAAGATTAAAAAGTATACCCATTGCAGACTTTTTGTATTTTCAAAAACTTAAAGTAGATTGAAGGACTGGGAATAGAGATATCTGTACTATCAAGATTTACAAGCTTCTTGTTAGAAGGATTGAGCCAAGATGGCTATATTATTCAAACAAAAAAATACATATTTAAAAAAGGAGACATTTTTTCAAAAAGTCCATTGTTCAGTGTTTTTAATTATAAAGTTGTATTACCTCATTATTTGTTTTCATTTTGCATTGTAAAACACTGCTGGCAAAGGTAAAGCATGTTTCTGTGTGTGATAGAGAGCAAGATGATAGCTGGGAAATTAGGATCTAGGCCTGCATTATTGTCCCCAGATACATGCTCAGCTCTGGAGCTTCAGTGTCTTCTATCACTCTAGTCCTCATGCTCCATCAAACTAACAGTTTATCTCTTCCCTTACAGACTGAATACCACGTTATTTGAGTTCTGTGCATTGCAACACAATTCTGTCAACAAAACTCATTATCAACCAGCTGTACCAGCTGCTTCTTCTGACCTAATTGTCCAGCAATCCTGATGATTCATGTCAAAAGTCCATGATTCTGTGTTGGCCTAATCATGCATCCCTCCTTACTTGGGATACTTTTCTATATCTTTATGTGCAGTAATTGCAAAACAAGGATGAGGCCAGGAAATTCTTTCATTTTTGTACTTTGACATAATTAGAACAGGTTCCAAGACTTCCAGTGCTAAAAGGTAGCACACATTTCATCATTGTGTAATCTGGGCTCCCAAACTGCTGTTACGTTTTTAAGTTTACTTTATGTATCAGGCAGCACACTCTTAGGGTCATTTAAAGCCATATGCATTGGGCAAGGATACTAATAACACATACTTCTAAGCAGCTGATACTGTCAAAATATCAGTGAAAAGAAACAAATGGAGAATTTCCAGTGAACTAGAAAGTGTTCATTTTTCTGTAAAAAGTTTACCTACAAAACAGAGAAAAAAATACTGTTAGCTATGCATCTGCTTTTAGCTTGAAGATGTGTCGGCAGCATTTTCTCCTCTGGCTAGAATATTTTGGTAGCAGAAATATACATTAAAGAGATAAGGGGCAGGGGGGGGAAGCCCTGCAAAAATCTCCACTTCAGGCATATGTCTGTACACCAAGGAAAAGAAGAGTCTTTCCGATTTTCAATGATTTCACCGTAAAGTAAATACATACACAAACACAGACTAAGAGACTTGGTTCTCTCCCTCCCTCTAAAACTGTTTAAGCACACTCTAAAGCTGTTTAAAAGTTAGTGAATTTACCTCTTCCTAATATAAACATTAGAAATGCTAAGTCCAAGCAATAAACCCTCCTAAGAGCTATAGATGCAGCATGGCTTTCTTGAATGTTCACAACTCAGTCATTATCTGGCATACGGTTAAAATAGGAGAAAACAAGCAGAAGAGGGGGTAGATTGTTCTACAGGATGAATTCCCAAGAAGGAGAAGGTAAGTGGGGGATTCTGGTAGGAATCTGGGAAATATGGTATTTCTAGATGGTCCTTTCTGCTTGTAGTAGCTCACAAAACAACCTGTTCATTCTTGCATGCTTTTAACCTTTCTCAGAGCAGTATTTTTCAGACATCCAGGCAAACAAACACTTATCAGATCATAAATAACAAATAGATTATAGATTAACAGGAGTAAAATACTATTTTTCAAGGCAACCTCTCATCCCTACCCTCAAGTCAGAATAAAAATCTGTTCCTGCGATTCCCATACACACTAAATAAACCATAAAAGAAAAGTATTTGATTAGCTGATCCACTACAAAACACAGAGAAATAGGAATAGCCTAAGAAGAGAAATGAGTTATATCACTTCCCTTGAACCAGCTGTTTGTACTGGCAAAAAGTTCTCTCATTCTAAGCCTACTGGCACATCTGAAGCTCAGAACTAAAAAAGCTAATCTATAGTAAGAATGTCTACATGAGCAGCACTGACGAAGTCCCAATGTCCTGTTTGGTTTTGTGTGTAAGAGTTAATTAAAGGCTCTTCTTTATTGCAACGACCTATAAAACTATCAAATACAAAAACACATTTACAGCTATCAGAGCTAAGGGAATCATAGGGCTAAACCACCACAGGTGTCTGAGGTAAAGAATTTTTCAGGTGCTTGCCATAAGCTTATTATCTTTTCACATTCCTCCAACCAAAGAGTATTTTGATGCTTCCAGTGCTAAGCAGCCCATCCAATATCACTGGCCTGAAACCATTCTTCCATGAATCTCTACTCAACCGTCTCTTTCTCGTGGGAGAAAGATTTGATATGGGTTTTTTGAAGACTGAAAATTGACATTTTTAGTCAGTCCAGCTAAGGCTTTTTTATGTAAAGCTAAACTTATTTAATCCTAAAAGTCAGTCACATGGGAAGAAGTCTTTCTGAATCCTGAGGAATTTTGCAACGACAAAGCAGATCCTCATACTCAGTAGCAGAACTCCATTGAACAATTTGAGTGGGAGCAGGAATAGTTTACTGTCTTTTGTCTAAACCCATGCAGTAAATGTTTCCTGTGTATTAATGGTGTACTAAAATATACATAATTCTTTGCTTATCCGTTAACATGGAGCAGCAAGGGTATCTTAGCATCTCCTCCTTTCTTCAGTGTATACAGCTATGACAGAGCCAGGTTAAAATACATGTCATCAGTTTGTCTGAATGCTAGTGAATGTTCATAACTACCAAATTCCTTCTTGGTAGTTGTATCCCAAGAAGTCTTCCACTGTCATACCATTTCATATTACTTTTTTAGGATGTACCCAGGAAACATCAAGGCAACTCTCAAATATGCTGACTAAGGGATTATGAGGCACATCTGTATATGAAACTTATGTTTTAGGAAACTTACCGAGGATAATGACATGGGAAAATTGAAGAATTTAGGAAGTGCTTAGACTCAGGACTAATTTAAATGTCCAAATCCTAAAAGACACCTGAAATATGTGTCTATATAAGAAGGGTATGCCATACTGAGATACTTGATGGAAATAATGCCTACTTGGTATTAAATACTCCTAAGGTGCAGCTAAATCATAACCACATGAAGATCTGGATACTTCATGAATGCTGTTTTGTACCTAACCTTACTGTTGACTCCACATTATCCTCTGTGGGAGTTAACACCCAAGTTAACTGATGCATAACAGTTATTCCCATGATCTCTTCCATTCATAGGTAATTACTCATAAATATATTTTCATACTGGATTGTATAAGAAAAAGTCAATTCTGATGAACTTTAGAAGTAGGTAAGACCCATTTTCAGTGCAATATTTCTAAGCACTTGGATGCTAGGCTAGACTTGCCATTTCTGTTGAAAGATCCTACAAAGTAATTTAATTCATCCCTCAGATAGCATAAGCACATTACACTCTCAAAGTCTGTAACTAGTCCAGCTGCAAGTGACTCAGTAGATGTAACTTCCTCCCTTGCTTTGTCAGAGGAGGATCCAAAGCATAGTAGATTAACTGTCAAAATGTTTCTCTTGCAGAGGATTTAAACTTCTCTTCTGATGGCAAAGTAGTGATCCCAGTTCTGCCTGTGATAATCCCTCTTTTAGTATTTCCTGCTCCTCTTATAGACATAAATCATTGCTGGGAAGAACCTGCATTTGCAGCTTGTATACAGAGATGGCTGCTGTGCTTTTATCTTGGAGCTGTAAACAAAAAAAAAAGTATAGCAAAATCACACAAAGCAAATGTTGTCCACCTGGATAGCTGAATAATCCAGGATCATCCCAGGAATTACTTATCTCTCTGGAAGACATTCAAGATCTAAAGCAAGTCTCTATGGTGAAGCAGATGCAGCTTACTCTTGAGGATACATAGGAAACGGTACTACTACAGACTTTTAACAAGGATCTTTAACAGTGTACACACTAGAATAAGGAAATTTGTTTTGACAAGCTGTAGAAATAAACAGAGGTGTTAATGAATGAGGATAAGTGGGCTATAACAGACATGGTGATGAATTCCAACTAAAAACAGTACACAATTTCCTTGGAAATTACATCAAGCCAAATATTGCAATAACAATAATCTATGTCCTTTCAGCATTGTGAACATCAGTCCCTGGTAAAATGTAGAGTGAAGAGAATTTATAGTGTGATGTCTGGGTAGAAGCTTACTCCAGTAGGGTTTGAACAAGATGTATACACCTGTGCCTTCACACCTAAACTTCTTTCATTAATCAACAATACTGAAAAGAGCACAATAAGTATCTGCATGTTCTCTTCTATTGAGTTTGAGCACTTTTACATCTACCCCTAGGGTAAGTAGGCTGTATGAGTTAAGAATTGAAGTGACCTATTCAAACTCATGTAGAAAAACTGTGATAAACCAGGGATTCATAAGCATTTCTTCAAAATTATGGCTTATCCAGCAGTATAGCCCTGCTTGTAACATTACTCTTCTTTGGGTTTTGGATGTCAAGGTATGTTCTTTCTGCTGTGGATTATCTTGGATTAATGCTATTTCTATATCAAAACTGAAAGAAAACAATAATAATAATAATAAAAAGGTAGTTCCCATAGTGGAAATGCGAACTACCTTTGCATCTTGACAGTGCAAAATGGTCCTGGGGAATTAACTAGCCTGGACAAAACCCTGAAGAACCTCAGTGTCAGCTGCTGCAGTTAAAATGAATTAGACAGGAGTTAACAGAAAGTTTTGATCTCTAATTTTCCACATGCTACAAGAAGTCTTTGGGACTCCAGAACTGAGGACAAGCCCTTCAGTCCCCTCCTCAGCCAAGAACAAGTCAAAACATTCCTCAGTATTAATATAAAGCTTGCCTCATAGCCATGCTGATACTACCAGGCTGGATCAATATGCTGAGGCCAACTGTAAGAGGTTCAAGAAGGCTAAGTGCTGGGTCCTGCACTTGAGTCACAACAACCCCATGCAACACTATAGGCTTAGGGAAAAGTGGCTGGAAAACTGCCTGGTGGAAAAGAACATGGAGGTATTGGTTGATAGCCAGCTGAATATCAGCCAGCATTTTATCCAGGTGGCCAAGAAGGCCAACAGCATCCTGGCTTGTATCAGAAATAGTGTGGTCAGCAGGACTATGGAAGTGACCATCCTCCTCTGCTCAGCACTGGTGAGGCCGTACCTTGAATACTGTGTTCAATTTTGGGCTCCTCACTACAAGAAAGTCATTGAGGTGCTCGAGCATGTCCAAAGAAGAGCAACAAAGCTGGTGAAGGGTCTAGAGAACAAATCTTACAAGGAGTGGCTAAGGGACCTGAGGTTGTTCAGTCTGGAGAAAAGGAGGCTCAGGGGAGACCTTATCACTCTATAACCACCTGAAAAGAGGTTGTAGTGAGGTGGGGGTCAGGATCTTCTCCCAAGTAAGAAATTATAGGACAAGAGGAAATGGCCTCAAGTTGTACCAGGGGAGTTTTAGATAGGATATTAGGAAAAATTTCTTCACCAAAAATGTTATCAAGCATTTTAACAGGTTGCCCAGGGAAATGGTGGAGTCACAAATCCCTGGAGGTATTTAAAAGACATGTAGATGTGGTGCTGAGGGACATGGTTTAGAGGTGGACTTGGCAGTGTTAGGTTTACGGTTCGACTCAATGATCTTAAAAGTCTTTTCCAACCAAAGTGATTCTATGATTCTATGGATTTTTATAATAACTAGTTATAATAACTAGTTACCTGTAGAGGAAAAAAAAAAAGAGACTGTTACTGATGAGAAGATCACTACCAAGTAGACTACTGATAGGTTCTACCAAATTACCATTGGGAAGTGGTAAAAAATCCTGGGTAGAAATCCTGATATTAAGTAAACATATCCTGGACTGCATCAAGAGAAGCGTGACCAGCAGGTCAAGGGAGGTGATTCTCCTCTACTCCACTCTTGTGAGTCCCCACCTGGAGTACTGCATCCAGTCTGGGGCCCCCAACATGATAAGGACATGGACCTACTGGAGCGAGTCCAGAGCGGGGCCACAAGGATGATCCAAGGGCTGGAGCACCTCTCCTATGAGGACAGGCTGAGAGAGTTGGGGCTGTTCAGCCTGGAGAAGAGGACTCCAGGGAGACCTTACAGTGACCTTCCAATACCTGAAGGGGGCCTACAAGAAAACTGGGGAGGGACTTTTTATAAGGGCAGTTAATGACAGAACAAGGGGAAATGGCTCTAAACTGAAAGAGGGGAGGTTTAGATTAGATATTAGGAAGAAATTCTTCACTGTGAAGGTGGTCAGACACTGGAACAGGTTGCCCAGAGAAGCTGTAGATGCCCCCTCCCTGGAAGTGTTCAAGGCCAGGCTGGATGAGGCTTTGAGTAACCTGATCTAGTGGAAGGTGTCCCTGCTCATGGCAGAGGGGGTGATGATCTTTAAGGTTCCCTTCCAACCCAAACCATTCCATGATTCTATGATTTTATGAAATACAGCCACATCTCTTCCTCTGAAAAGGAAAAAAGGGAAGATCAATCTTTTGAGCAGTATGTTAGGTTTTGTTCTCTGACATCAGTTCAGAGGATGTGAGATGCTCTTTCCTTTTGGTTGTATTAATGTTTAAATGCACCTGGATTCCCTTCAGACCTCAAGTAGAGGTGTTTGGAGACAGAATGGCAATGACTATTAATCTGTGCTTTGAAGTCAATTCTCCTACTAGGCAGCACTTGTAACTGCATCAGAAATACAATAGAGCCAACTAATGTATGAACTATTTAGCTCTGAAGCACTGCAGGGGATCCCTTTGTATAGGAGCTTTCAACATGTGAGCTAGTTCTGTCTATCATTTGGAAAAGACAAGAGGGGATAGTGCTGTGATTCAGGCATTTTGGGATGGATTTTTGACAGGACTTCTTGTTTGGTTTTTTTAATGGGCAAGTTTAATACTACCCGGGAAGTGCAGAAGCACAAAGAGAAGGGGCCTTTTTTTTCAGATTTCCTTTTGAAAGTTCAGGATTACAGTGGTGAAAGGCTGCTGCAGGCAAATTTGAATCCTCTTTTTCAACATAGTGAATGACTGGAATAAACTCTACTGTGATTCAGAAGCCAAAGCTTTAAGCTGTTTATCAGAGGTTGCATTATAGAAAGAAAGTGGCTGGGAAGGGTATTTGCTCTGTTTTCATAACAGGTTGGATTAGAAGAGAAATGATCTCATTCCAAAAGTTAACCTTCTTTAATATTGATGATAACAATGATACTTGGGTGTATTTGAGAAGCACAGGTAAAAATAGTATTTCCATGAATAAAGCTGAGGAGCTGGACACTAGAATTCTTCAGGTTCATTCAGACTTTAAGGACTTTTCAAACAAAAACTGAAGATGACTGACTTCTGCTACTGATTAATTCTGCTTACCTCATTAGTAAGCTAGGTGGCCTTGGATCCTTTCTCCCTTATCTTCACACAATGATAAGATAATGTATATCCCACTATCACAAATGTTTAATTGTTTTGTTAGAAGAGGCAGAGCACTAACTTTCAAAATGTGTTAATATTCATAGAAGAGGGCAGGTTAGATTGCTGTGGAATCATTATTTAAAGACACATGTAGTCATACGCTTAAATATGTTTTCCATATGACTGCTTACTGTTTTACCTGAAATATTTACATTTAAATTTTAGGGTCATTATTAGAAAATAAACTAAAATATGACTTTGCATAGCTATTAACCATCATGTCTGAGCTTCATGGTTTAGTAAGTCACAGAAGTGAATACCTGTGAAATGAAAGTTAACTGCAGATTAAGTCTAATAGGATGGAAAGTTAATTAAAAAAAGCTAAAAAAAAAAAATTCCTATCATATTACGCTTTCCTCTGCTATGCAGTAGGATGTTATATGGTTAGATTTAAATAGAAAAGTCTATTACTTTCTCATAGACTCTAATTTCCTTTATCTGTATGAGCCACAAAATTTTCTCAGGCAGATTTTTTTTTTTTTTTCCAATGAATTCATTATCCTTGCTCATAGTCTTATTCTAATTGATGGTCTTAAGAACAATCAAAACAGATGGAACTGGAAATATTATGTTAAAAGAACAAACACTTTATTTGGGTAATTCTGCTACTGGCAAAACGTGCAGCTTTGAACTTTGTGAATGAATTAAAAAGGTGTTCAAATTCTAACCTTAGTGCCCTGAGATTTACTGGCTTATTAGGGTATTAATGAACAGCACTGTTTTGAAGTAAGAAGAAAAGTTTCACCTTCAAAAGACTCATTATAAACACTTGAGCCTGTCTGGGTCCTTCTTTGCCTTTTGCAAAAGGACAGTAAACATGGGCAGGCACATGGACCAACATTATGCTGGAGAACTGGCAGATTTGTCTATTATTCCCAGTACCTAAAGAATGCATGTTAGTCTTTCATGGTAAATTTAAGTGTTTAATGCAAAGCAGTTTCTTTTCACAATCTTTCATGGCATTGAGCTATCCATCAAAATGTAAGCATTCCAAAAGCCAAATTATCAACTGCTTGATTTCTACTACGTGTTACACAGGTACATGCAAAGTACATTCTTCTTCTCAACTTCTTCTAATCATTTCAGGTGCCTCACTCTTGGATATGTGAATGCCCCATGTTTTCAGAAGTTTGTCTTTGCTTGTTTATAGGCTAATGAATCCATGCAAGACACTCAAATAAAAAAACTTTGACCTAAGTTGCCATTGCCACGTTATAGTTCCATCACGATTCCTTATTATTATCTTATTCCACTGGCTGGTAATTTAGTAGTCATAACCACCACTGAAAAATACAGAAAAAGGGAACCAAGTGGCAATCCAAACATATAACTACAAAGAGAAGAATTCAGCACAGAAGCACTAAGTTTTGGGATAAGATGACAGCTGTATGTGCTCTGTCTTCACAGTTAGGGAGGCAGTGCATGGAATTAACTAGAAAAGCACTTAATTTGTGCTCTTTCCCCAGCCTCACTTTTCTCTTAGAAAAATATATTCCTCTTTGAAAACTCTGCCATGGGGTTCCATGCTTACCATGTCTCAATGGATGCATTTCCAACTTGACATATATCTGATCTATTTCCAACTCTAAAGATATTCTTCATACCAACTCTCTGCCTACCCAAGTCTGGGATCTGAGAGTCAAGTTCAGGACTCCTATCTTCATCACTCATAAGGAAAGACTGTAGGTCAATGTATGCCCTGAGTAACCTTGTAGCTTCTCTATTGCCTTCAGTGGTTTTACAGAAATATGACTGACTGAACTTGTAAATGGGATGTAGGTAAATGACTCCACTGGAGAAGTGAGAAACAGGTTGGAATCCAGTCCACAAGCTCAGTGCTGTGTGGGCTTTGCAGGGACCAACAGGATACAAAACCATTAAAGCCAGTGGACTGGACTCAAAGGAAACACATATACCAGAGAGGATGAGGAAATACTATCTGTTTGCTCATCTACAACATTCAGGTAGAGCTATGGGAGAAATTGTTCCTTTTGCTTTAATAAATATGGATTATCATACTGAGAAAATATTTTATTTTCAGAAACATTTCCTCCCCTTTATTACCGAAATTCTACTTTTAACCTCAGCAGTAATTTTTCCTCCTCCCACCTCTGCAACTGCTGTGTGCCCTACAAATCCTTTTCTCCACATTTCTCTCAACTAAAACTTGTTAGTATATCACCTAAGGAAGCATCCTTCTAACCTCTCTGCTCATGATATTTATAAAGTGAAGACAACAGTATTCATCCCTCTCACTAAAGATCTGAAAAAGCTCCCTTTTAATACATGTGAAACATTTTTGAAGTCTGAGATAAACAATGCTACTGAAGTACTAACTGTACATTTCTGGTCAAACACGGTAGTTGACATATAGGGCTGGGTGTTCTTTCAGATAAGACCAAGAAGATCCAGAACACTATCAAGTACAGAAATATAAATGGAAGTTGCAATGATTTAAAGACAGAACATACTTTTTAAGCAAAAGGAGGGTTCATCTCTACTCTCTTCAAGAATACTAGTGTGCAGAGTACAGCTGCACCAACTGGGCTCAAAAAAGTAAGTGAAATTCAGAAGCTGCCTGATCTCAGAAAATCAACAGGCATTTCTCATGTATTCAAAACACATAGAATAAAGTAGATCAGTGTAATGAAGTGCAGTAAAAAAGTAGATGATACACACCTTATAAAAAACAAGCTGTTGTGCTCTATAGCTGACCTTTGAAATGATCCAGCTAAAGTCTCTCCCCTATGGTAAACCATATAGATTTTTTTTTTTTCCAGTTTGTGATTTAAGGTCTAGCTAATTCTATATAGTGATTTTTTTTTCCACATATAACTATACAAACTCAGCCATAATCTTACAAACTGTTAAATACTTTCTACTTTCATTAATCCCAGTGAAAACTGAAGGCACTCAATATCTCATCAGGCTGATAGTTTTTCGAGTTATGTGGTTTATGTAATTACTAATTATGCATGCACATGCATACATACAGGAATCTACACACAATATTTTGAATTTTTTGACCATGTAAGTATTTAATTTGCATCCAAATTCCAGACTGCTATGGAGATCTAAGTGCTGACTGCTTCCTTTTCCAAAAGAAAAATCAACATCCTGTTCAAAAACGTTCTGGACAAAATGTTTAGAAGAGAGTTATAAACAAGTGAAGAATGCAGTGAAAAAGTTCTGCTGTTGGTATTTTAAGCCTATTACCGAACATAGTCTCCCAGGAATTCCTTGTGCCTACAATTTTTTTTTCATGCATGTAGTGAATTTCCTAATTCACTGTTCCTGATATGAAATTCAGTTCTGGCACATTATCCTACATCTAAAGCTTAAAAGCATGATTTACGACTCACCTGCTGCAGTTTTACAATAGTAACAATGGTTATATGAACAATTGCTAACTTACATTAGCACTAAGTCAGAGGTAGAGCATGTGCATCATTTCTTACAGCATAATCACAGAAACCTGAAATGTCACATGTAGGTCATCTCCCAGGGACTGGTACAGGATATTTCCAGAACTGTTTTCATACCTGTTATTTGCTAGAACTATTTGAAATCTGTAATCATATTATGTAACTGAATTATACTTATTTTTATAATATATATATATATACTTACACACATATTTGTACTATATACATATCAATATGTTTATACACACACATACATGTATATGTATATGTATATGTATATGTATATGTATATGTATATGTATATGTATATGTATATGTATATATATTTCCCTTAATTCCTATTTCCAGCACCTTTCCCAGTGCTCCAGTCAGAGATGCAGAGCTCAGATTTCTTGGATTTTATAAAAGGAAACTGCATTTGTCATCCCTTAATCCTTGGTTGCAGAGAATCTCTTTCCTCTGCACCAGTTCCCTATGCTTATTAAGCCTTCCAACTATTTTCAGAACTCAGGCTGTGTATAAGCAGAAGCTTCACTGTAATGGAGCAGAGAGATAACAGTGCCTTCTACACAGCTTTGTCACTACTACCCATGAAATGATGTGTACAGTTCTATGCATTTCATTACCAGAAAAGAA
Source organism: Antrostomus carolinensis (assembly GCF_000700745.2). Classification (NCBI taxonomy): domain Eukaryota; kingdom Metazoa; phylum Chordata; class Aves; order Caprimulgiformes; family Caprimulgidae; genus Antrostomus; species Antrostomus carolinensis. Next base: position 1,941 of record NW_010317139.1, on the reverse strand, counting down.
CAGCAACCAGAAAAAAACAGAAGAGAAAACTGATAAAGAACTGCTGTTCAACAAGGAACAATGATCATTGCTCTAAGCTGATGTCTGAAATTTTTAACTTCACTGTTCATTCATCTTGTTTTGCATTTGCTGAAATCTCGCTTTGAATAAGAAAATTAATGTAATATGACACACTGCGGTAAAAGCTGTCATTGCCCTAACATGACTGGATCCCCAGAAAAACGACCTCCTGGAGTGTGTATCTGACAGAAGGTTTCAGAAATCTGTAGAATCAAAATGCAACCTTTGTTTAAAAGTGAAAGAGAGATTAACTGAGGTTTGAAAGTGAAAGAAGAATTAAGACTCCAAGGTCTTATTTCAAGTCCTGCCATTCAGACAGTCCTTAAGGGTCTGGTCTGCAAAAGGATTAACTATCTCTTGTTAGCATGTAAATCTAAAATTTAGATCTTTGAAGCAAGTGCTCAGCTGCATTAATACCTACAAAGCTCCTCTCAGCCGCTGGAAAAATTATGGCAATACAGCTATAAAGTGTTGTTGGAGCTACTGGACACTCACACATGCAGCCATTTCAGCATCCAACTGCTAAGATTCATGTTAAATAAGCGTACTGAATATGTAGTTGGCATCAGAGATCAAAGCCCAATAAAATACAATAAACAGTATTGCTTTAATAGGGATTTTAAGGCAAAAGAAGCAGGTATCAATACCAGTTGATATTCCAAATATCATTACAAACCTGGGCCTTCACAAAAAGTCTGTTTTTAAAAGTGGCCGTTACCTCATTTGGTGCTCAGATTCCTAATTAATTAACTTTAATGGAAGCTACACAAATTTAGTATGGAAAAAGAAACAAAACTGCTCAAGTTCCTCAGGGTACTTTGAAGTTTTCTGTGTGAATATAGTGTTCTTACACAAGGAGCACCAAAAGCCTGGCAGCTCTATAGAGTTTCTTAAACTATCTGAATTGGCAGCTTGTGTCGGGACACTTGCCACCTACAAGACAGGCCAACAGAGAACTTGTAGCCTGTCACCAGGTAGGAAAGGTCACCTGGGAGGTGGAAAAAAAAAAAAAAAAAAATCACCAGGAGAATAATGAATCTACCAGTCCAACAGTAAATGAGGCGGAGATGACTGAGATTCATTTTTCCTATGCTATCACTTTGCATCTGCTGTAGAAAGCACTACTGGAACACTCACTCTTCAGCAGAGAACTGTGCAAATATTTTTTCAGAGGAGGTAAGACAGGGAATAAACTACCACACCAGGCTTGCCTACTCTTCCCATATGGAGGAAGAATTACTACTAACAGAGTGAGCTAGACACATAAATGACTGCTTTCATCTTTAAACAATCCTGTTATTAGAATAGAGGTGCTCCAGGCACAACATTTGCAATTTGTTTTATCAGCTGTTTCTAAAAATAGTGAAAGAGACTTTTTTCCCCTTCTCCTTCCAAAATAATTTTTGTTTGTTTTTGCTTTCTAAGGGAAAAGCGATAGATATGGAAAAGAGCATATATGGGAAAGATCACACAGCTTCAGGGATGGACTGTTATCATTGCTATTCAAAATACTGAAAAGCTATAAATAAAACAACTGAAGATGCTGAAATATACTTGTCCATCTCCTTTGATAAATATAATCAATGGCTTTATTCTTTAGGAGAGCCAACTTCGACCTCTTCAAGGACCTACTTAGGGGTATCCCATGGACTAGAGTGTTGGAAGGTAAAGGGGCCCAAGAGAGTTGGTTAATGCTCAAGCACCACTTCCTCCAAGCCCAAGATCAGTGCCTCCCTAGGAGAAAGAAATCAGGCAAGAGTGGCAGAAAACCTGCGTGGATGAGCAAGGAGCTCACGGAAAAACTCAAAGAGAAGAAGAAGGTCCATTAAATGTGGAAAAAGGGTCCAGCCACTTGGGAGGAATATAGGAACGTGGTCAGGG
>NW_010317138.1:0-8116 GCF_000700745.2 Antrostomus carolinensis | reverse complement strand
CCAAAACCTTGCCATACAAACCCAATACAGGGTCCCTTTATTTTAATATTGCATAATTTCTATCAGGAGAACCACATCATGCTGCAAAACCTGCCTTCAGGGGAGCCAGATCTGAAAATCCTACAGGAAGGATCTGCAGGGTGAAGTTGTTATCAGAATTACTGATTTTGGCTGCTAGTCCATTGGTATGTTTTATTCCACAGCATTGGTCAGGAGTTGCTGTATGTTCAGGGAAGAGCAATAGAGCTACAAGTGGTTTGTATTTTACAAACACGGATCAAATATGATATTAAATGCGCAATGCCTATTTGCCTTAAGGGCATGACTGTCCACTTTGCCCTACTGACCTGAATGTCTCCTTAGCAAAACTTTTGACAAACAGGAAAATTCTTAGTAAATGCATGCTTTTGGTTGATTCCATCTGAACAATGAACTTCTTTTGTTATATTGTTATTGTTATATTTTGTTATATTGTTATTGTTATATTTGTTCTCTTTTGTTATATGAGAATATATAGAGAGAATGACAAATCTTAGAAGAGTACAAGGCAGTAGAAAAGAAAAATAAAACAATCATACAAATACTCTGGAACTGCCAGGACACTGGAATCTGGAGATTTGAGGTGGTTTGCAAAACACCCACAAATGAAACCTGATATATTGGGATACAGTCCATCATGTGATGGGCTTTTTCTTTCAGACCTCATGGTTGCTTTATAACATATCCTCAAACTGCTAATGATACATCCTCAAAGTGCAATGCTTCACTTTCTGCACAGGAACTCTTAATTGACTCCTAAAGAACTAAAACTCTCTGCAAAAATGCACTATAACCATTATTAGCACAAAAGGAAAATGATTTATTTTCACTTCAATCTCTCATTAAACAATAGTATCTAATATAACAAGCTTAACTGGACTCGGGAAAAGGTAGAGGATGCAGAGTTCTGTATATACAATGTAGAAATAAAAAGCCCTTTTGCTTGCATTTTTCATAATGGGAACTTGATAGACAAGCAATAATGACAGTGGTAGAAGTGCAATGGATAGATTCTCTTGTGCAAGAAAGAAGCCAGACCATATATAGGTTTATCTCATACTTAGAAAGCAGAGGTTATTGGGCATATGCAGTTGTTGTATGTGTGAGATAAAGTGCATACATCGGCCAATGAAAATATTTTATTGGCATTAGTATATTCCACTTGCTATAGAATATAATACAGTTGTGGCAGGAATAGTATTACTTTTTTTTTTTTTTACAGTAAGTGTTATGTTTTATAATACTTATTCTTTGAAGAATACCTAAAAGATTTGCCTTTGTCCTTATTTCTGTTTCTCAAGGGTCAGAATGTGTTCCCATTTAAATCAGCATACTTTGATTTTTACTTCAGTGGTATCAGAGTGCATTTCCACCACAATCTGGGAATACTGTATTTATCCAGTTTTTGCAATTCAGTAAACACTATTGATCTCCTCTGCATAAAGTGTGTGGTCAGCTAAAGGGTGCTCGTCTCCATTAGAAATGAGCATGTTTTATTGGCTAAGCTATTTAAAGGTTAATATGCCAAAAGTATATTTAGCAATACCAGAGATTTTACAAATTTTAGTCTTAGTTTCTCCGTTTTGTTTTTTTTAAACGCACACATATACTGTAGCAACATCAACTGGTGCATACTGAGCCACTCCTACTTGAATAGAGTGATGGAAGGGAGGAGACCGAGGGAACAGGGACTAACTGTATTTGGTACAGGGAGAATCTCATCCTCAGCAAATCTCTGGTCTGTTCACTTAGACATGGACATGCTTCCATTTCTGGTTCAGGAGGTAATGGCTTACTCTCACCAGCCAGCTGAGCTTCTTCAGCAGTCACCTCCTACCTCTAACCCTTCAGGTCTGCACATTTTGCATAGCGAGGATTTGCTTTGGCTGAAAGGAGGGAGGCATTGCCACAGCAGTTCAACTGGCTGCCTGGAGCAAACAGTAACTTCTTGCAGGCAGGCTGTAACAAACTGCTGCAGGCAGTAGAGAATGTGTGCCCATATTGTGATTTTTTTAAAGATCAAGATGGAAAAAAACAAACTAAATGCAAAAAAAAAAAAAAATTCCTTCTCCATATTTTCATATCAAAAATCCACTTCAAAGTTCATTAAAGTAAATAGCTACACTAATTATTGAATCAGGCAGTCTTTATATCCAGGACTGAATTATGATCCAGTATTAAAAATTTCTGGAGCGGAACCAACTCCAAACCTCTGGCCTGCTGCTAATAACACAGCATCAACCTGCCTGAAAATATTATTCCTTCCTACTGCCACATACAAATCACACAATCAAGAAGCTGTTCACAGGAAAACAAAGCCTAGGAGCAACCTGCTTCCTGCATCCATTTATTTTGTTTATTTTTAGTGGTGGGTTTTTTTTTTCTTTTATTTTTTTTGTTTTAATGCTCACAAAAGCTGTTACAAATTATTTGGATCTTTAAATTCTCTTGGCTGCGTACATGCAGCTCCCAGTGATGTTAAGAGCAATAAGTCACTCTTCACGTGAATGATAAAGACAAATGATGTGATTCATCCCACCTAACTTCAGCCACAGGCATTTGGACTGATACATTCAGTTGAGGGAATTTTACAGACATACGGGTTCCTGTCCTTCTGGCTGAAGAGATGAGTGCCCTCAGCCCATACCACTGGTCATTACTTTCTCTCTTCTGGAGGTTACTGCTCCCTCAGGCCAGCTCAGCTACACGTGGGAGCACCCCCAAATTTATGCCAACCAATATGAAAAGTTTCATATTAAAAGGTATCAGCTTCTTCTGCTGCAGATGGAAGAAGGCTACAGGAAAGAAGATACTATAGGAGACTGAACTGTTACAGATTGTATTGAAATATGGCATTGCTCTTCTTGTTAAATTATGTACAAAACCTCACTGATGATTTTAATTTCCTTAACATCACTGTGCAATAAAGAAAGCTGTCTTATCTCTGTGGTCAGCATAAATGCTGGTTTTCCTTTTTTTCTTCATTTTTATAATTAGTGTATTTTTACAATCCAGTAATTCTAACTTGTAAATTCTATATTGTAACTCCACAAAAACATCAATAGTTGCTTTCTCTTGCTATCACTAAAGCAGAGCTGCTTAGAATGGTAGATGAAGAATTAAATGAAGAGAAAAAGGAATGTGGAAAAAAAAGTGACTTCTAACTTATGCCAGCATAAGCCCTTCCCAGGCAGAAAATGGAGAACTGGGCACTTTTTGTGGACAGCTTTAATTGCATGACAAGTAGAATGTAATCCATCTCTGCTATATGCATTATTCCTACGAAAATTTGCTGGAAAACATCCACTGTTGCAAGAATGTAGGGATTATTTAGAAAGAATTACCATTTATCACAAATATTTAGATAATAGTGTCATAAGCCAAAATGAAGTGCATCTATGTGCTGAGCTGCTGGTCCTCCTGTTTTCACTAGACTTAACTTTTCAGAGAAGGACTATAGGGACACACACCACTAACAGACTCCAAGTAGAAAAATGACAAAAGGCCTCCCAATTCAGCTGTGACCAGAAGAATGGGATGTTTCTGGGAGATCTTTACCCACGGCCAGATGTTTTCACCCCAATTATTGAGAAGTTTAGCAGCTTTCAGATGGCCTCTGCACATCCCTAGGGTGTTTTCAGACTACTGGAGGATGACTTTAATTTGCATGTTAAAAGACAGGCAGACTGGCTTTATAGGTTGCCCTTCTGCAGTCCCTCACAGTTTGCCCCATAGATAAGACCTTCCCTGCAGAGGGCGTGACATAAGAAAGGGGAATTTCTTCTCTACAACAGCCTCTGTTTGTTCACCATGCAGTTTTCCAAGTGTCCAATATTTCTCTTGGCAAGTGTTAATGTACTAAATATACACACATATTTAAGTTTATGTACACATACATATGTATGTGTACGTATGTACCAATTCATGGGGAATATTTTTTCATTCAGTGACGGTATCTGTTGCTGATCAGGCGATCAGGCCTTCAGGGGAGCCTGACCTCAGAACCTTTTCTCCTCAAGGAGCAAGAGAGTGTCTCAGGGCTATAAACATGCATGGTGTGACTGCATAAAATCAGCTCAAGGGCCTGCATATTGCAGCTATGAATTGAACACGCACCTGAATGTGTTTTACTTTGGCAGCAAGAAAGCAGAAAGAACAACTGAAGAGGTTAGAGGGCAGGTGCCAGGCAAACCAGCACCCCTGGCCCAGAGAGGGGGTCTCCCCTGAACAGGCAAACCCAGCTAAGGCAAAGGCTGAGTCAGTCACGGTTGAACACAACACATTCATCTAACTGGATTCATCTGCTCATACGACATTTACATCAATCTAACAGTTTTAAAAGCATTTGTGAAATTTGGTTATTGACAAAGGTAAAAAAATTAGAACCTCCTCTGTATGCCTTGTACCTACCTAAATTAGCAACTAATGAAAACAAATTGTATTTAAAGGATTTTAATATTAATTAAGTTAATGATGACATATTCCAAGTAGGACACTTAGAATCAGTCTGTAATAACAAGCTAACAGATGTTGGCATTTTTATTATTAATTATACATTTAATTATCATATGATGATTGTCAAACATCATTTGACAGCAAAAAACGTATAAATGATTCACACTTTTTATACTGTAAAGATGATACTGTGCTTGATTTTTTAATGTACTGACTTTAATATGCTAAATACAAAATGCTCTTTGTTTTAGCAGCCTGAAATAAAGACAGCTTCTGCATAATACCAAAGACTGACTAATCTAGTATGGGTTGAAGCTCTTAAAAAGAAACAAACAAAAAAAAACCAGCTGCCACATTTGAAGGTGAGGCATATATTTTAAGACTACCTCAAGTAGCAACAGAAGGTAAAAAATATCAATATATATATATTTAACTAGCATCATTTTCCTCTGTCATTCATACGGTTATGAAATAAATGTGTTGGGAAATACTGATGCTAACAAGTTGCCATCCAATCAAGATAAAATTGGGGAAAAATTTATGCAATATTTGCAGTCTGAGTGCGTTTTATTTAGAATTTGTTTAAAATTAATAAAGTTTCATCTTTAAAATGAAACCTGGAGTTATCTTATTGATTTCAAATCACATTACTTGTATCCTTCAGAATGCAGGTTCAGCACAGCCTGCTGTATGTACAGTAGATATCTCCAAAAGAACATTTGGGGAGGAAGTGCAAATCTCCACTGCATGTCAGAGCAGACAGATCAGAGCTCTCCAGATCAAATACTGGTACACTTATCTTTATAATCACCCAGGATTTTTTTTTGCTTACTGTTTTCTAGATCAGCATAATCTTTGTTCATTGAATAAATGTTAAATACTGTAAATGACAGTTCTCTGAGGGCTATGCTAGTCTCAAGACATCATTTAATCTAATACAATCAAACAGCAGTCATGTCTGAGAGAAAGGTGAGTCTGTTTCAGTCAGCTTGATTTTTTTTTTTTTTTTTTAACAGAAAGGCTCATTTAGTAATTGTTAAACAAGTCATAAACATCCTTGCCAAACTCCAGCACTTCAAAAGGCATGATTGGTAAATGAAAATGGATCCAAATTACCCTCTTTGCTTCTGCAGGGCATGAAGTGCTCGGACACAGTAATAATTCTGTCTTCCTGTATCTCCTCACGCACACTTACCATTTCAGAATTAAGATTTTCCAATGATCTCTTTTCCCTTTGTTCAAGTTTCACAGTTAGACCATCCTTCCCATTCTGTATTAGCACAGTTCACAAGAAGGCTATTTCAACTTCGTTTTCTAACACTTACCTGCTTAAAGTGCACATAATGTATGTCAGAAATATACCCATTATCCAGAGCTCTGATTGTAGGAAGAGATTACTCTTAGCTGACTCACAGAAAATTGTTTAACCCTAAAAAACTGGGTTTTAGACACAGGAGGTTTTTTGAAATTTATCAGATTGTTAGAATAAACTTAATTTCTTTTAATTAACTAAGGGACATTGTCTCCTTAAAAATAATGGATTTTTAAGGGCACAGCAAAAACACTAGGGTAGCTCCCCAGCAAGCGACCACTAAAACCACTGGAGCTACAGAGGCTGCATTAGCTGGCTATTTGTGTTAACACCCTCTTCAATTATTACTGTGCAAGGAGGTTAAATACTGAGTTTTTGTTTCTCATTGCTATGAATATGCTTTCTTCATTTCTTTTGCTTACACAATGGAAAATGAACGGTCTTTTCCACATGGTATTTTTCATGCAATAGCATGACACTGAACTGCTGGGCTTCCAAGTGCCCCGGAGGCAATTTGATTTGTGGTATCCCTTTTCCTGATGCCTGTAGTAAAAAACCCCACTCTTTTAGCAGAAGATTTGCTTAAGGCTGAGAATAAGGAGAAAGGGATGATATTTACACTGACATTTTCTAAGTTGCACCATTGCCTGACTGTTCTGCTTTTGTAGGATTACTCCTAGAGGATCTATTTAGGGTCGCTTCTGGACTGGACTTTTTATGTTTTATTTACCCTGTGCATGTTTATTGTTTGCAAAATACACTGAGTGTAGAATCTCAAAGGGTCATTTTCCATTGCTGCCCTCTGCTGTATTATCAGCAATCTGTTCTCCAGCATATGCAGAAACTGGGCATGATTCAAGGGCATAAGGAGAAATTTCTCAACAGTTTGCAGTCACAGTTTTCTTGAGTCATGTGGCCTTGTAATAATCTAGGAAACATCCCAGTCTGTTCCTTGTTATCATGCTCTTGCTTCTGTGGCTTCTGTGTAGGTATCGTTGTTCTTTCCTGGACATTAGTGTTTGATATATGATACTAGCCCTTCAGCCTGGCCTGCGGGCCGTGTTGGTGGCACACATCCAGTGACGATGTTTTGACCTAATTGCCCACAAGTAGTATTGAAATTCAGCATGGAGTATATCAAGATCTACTTTCATTTCATTTGACTTTCCATCATGAGGAGTACTGAGAACCTCTTATCATAAGTGGTAACAAGGTTTCTTCTTGAATTACTGAGCCTCAGCTGTACCAAGACCTGGCAGGTTTCCAGCACAACCTATAAACTGTCTGAAGCTGAGTAAACAAATTATAGTGAATTTATAGTGCACCAATTTAGCGCCTCATTCTGTTTGTGATCTGTCAGTGAACAGTTTACAGCTTGTTTTGCTTCATTCATAATTCAAAATATTTTGGCAAAGCATTTTGGCAAGTAATCCTATACTTGCATGTGGTGAGTTTTTAGCAGGTCTGTGGGACATTCAAGTCCCAAATTGTTAAAAAATTTTCATGGAGGCACAGGCTTCCATCCCTTTCTTTTGACTAGGTGACAATTAGTCTTAGTATTAAGCTTGTTCATATTCAGCATTCCACAAAAGTTTGTCTGCCTTTTTTATGGGGTAATGAGAAAGTTTTCCTTAAAATATTATGAAGGCACAAATGTAGGTTACAAAAGCGGTCACCAAAATAAAAAAAAAAAGCCCAACAAAACCAATGGCTATTGCGCTAAGATTTAACTGCAAAATTGAGTCACATGCAAGAAGACAGGCCCGTAGCCTAAAGGTCTTTCCTAGGGCAAGGTTTCAGCCTGTTGTAAATCCTATTGGACTAAATCTCAACAGAGAAAATGCTTAGCTGTGTAGTGTAACCCTCAGTATAGTAGAAAATAACTCATATTTTCCCTTCCCAAGGTGAAATCACGTTCCTTACCCCATAAACATAAATCCCATTCCATGTTGGGTTTGTGTGTGGGGAGGAAAAGCTGGTTTTTTTTGGTAGTGGGGGAAGGGCCACCTTATGAGAGCAGAAAGGTGAGACCCCCCAGCCCAGGCTGGGCCAATAAGTACTAGAGAAATGCCTCTGCTTATCCATATTCGTGAGGGGAAGGACTGTCCTGAAAGGAAGAAGGTGGGGGTACCTGGAGGAGAGGCCATTGACAAAAAAAAGATGACCATCAGCCTAAACAAAGGACGGACAGACAGAGAGAGAGCTTCCTTGTGAGAAGGAAGGACAAAGACCTCCACCCGGTTCACCTGATAGAGTAGGAGAAAGACAAAGGAAGTCCCGTGCAGCCCATGGAGATCAACGGCGGAGCAC